>NC_092729.1:38301516-38329016 GCF_047496885.1 Scyliorhinus torazame
CCCCTCACAACCCCCCCAGAATCAAGCAGCTCGATCGAGAGGGTGGAAGAAATGTCAGCTTGGCGCTGTCAACCAAGTGCAGTGATCACAGTGACAGTGTCCAGGGGGCAGTGCCCAGGTACCCAGGGGGCAGTGCCCAGGGGGCAGTGCCCAGGGGGCAGTGTCCAGGTACCCAGGTGGGAAGTGTCCAGGGGGCAGTGCCCAGGGGGCAGTGCCCAGGGGGCAATGCCCAGGTACCCAGGGGGCAGTGCCCAGGGGGCAGTGTCCAGGTACCCAGGGGGAAGTGTCCAGGGGGCAGTGCCCAGGGGGCAATGCCCAGGTACCCAGGGGGAAGTGTCCAGGGGGCAGTGCCCAGGGGGCAGTGTCCAGGTACCCAGGGGGAAGTGTCCAGGGGGCAGTGCCCAGGGGGCAGTGTCCAGGTACCCAGGGGGAAGTGTCCAGGGGGCAGTGTCCAGGGGGCAGTGTCCAGGTACCCAGGGGGAAGTGTCCAGGGGGCAGTGTCCAGGGGGCAGTGTCCAGGTACCCAGGGAGGCAGTGCCCAGGGGGCAGTGTCCAGGGGGAAGTGTCCAGGTACCCAGGGGGAAGTGTCCAGGGGGCAGTGTCCAGGTACCCAGGTGGAAGTGTCCAGGGGGCAGTGTCCAGGGGGCAGTGCCCAGGGGGCAGTGTCCAGGGGGAAGTGTCCAGGGGGCAGTGTCCAGGTGCCCAGGGGGCAGTGTCCAGGGGGAAGTGTCCAGGGGGCAGTGCCCAGGGGACAGTGTCCAGGTACCCAGGGGGAAGTGTCCAGGGGGCAGTGCCCAGGGGGCAGTGTCCAGGTACCCAGGGGAAAGTGTCCAGGGGGCAGTGCCCAGGGGGCAGTGTCCAGGTACCCAGGGGGAAGTGTCCAGGGGGCACCAGCAATGCCAGGGTACCTCCATGCCTAAACGGCCTGCAGCTGCGGCCCCCCGATCACCTTGGAGACCCCCACGTGTGAAGGTCTCTGGTACAGAGAGAGAGAGAAAAAAAACACTGAGGAGGAAATGTAGAGCAGACCGAGAGAGAGAGATAGACAGACAGAGAGAGAGAGGGTGGCAGACAGATAGAGAGAGAGGCAGGGAGATAGAGACAGAGAGAGGGAGAGAGACAGACAGATAGAGACAGAGTGTCAGGAAAAGAGAGAGTCAGAACGAGAGAGAGAGTGGTGGAGAGAGAGAGAGGCAGACAGAGAGAGAGACAGAGAGAGGGAGACAGAGAGAGAGAGACAGAGAGAGGGAGACAGAGAGAGGGTGAGAGACAGAGAGATAGAGAGAGACAGAGAGAGAGACAGAGAGAGGGAGAGAGAGACAGAGAGAGAGAGAGAGAGAGAGAGAGAGACAGAGAGATAGAGACAAAGTGTCAGGAAAAGAGAGAGTCAGAACGAGAGAGAGTGGTGGAGAGAGAGAGAGGCACAGAGAGACAGAGAGACAGAGAGAGAGACAGAGAGAGAGAGAGAGACAGAGAGAGAGAGAGAGACAGAGAGAGAGACAGAGAGAGAGACAGAGAGAGAGAGAGAGACAGAGGGAGAGAGAGAGACAGAGAGACAGACAGAGAGAGACAGAGACAGAGAGAGAGACAGAGAGAGAGACAGGGAGAGAGACAGGGAGAGAGACAGGGAGAGAGAGAGACAGAGACAGAGAGAGAGACAGAGAGAGAGACAGAGAGAGAGACAGAGAGAGAGAGCGACAGAGAGAGAGACAGAGAGAGAGACAGAGAGAGAGACAGAGAGAGAGAGAGACAGAGAGAGAGAGAGAGAAAGACAGGGAGAGAGAGAGACAGAGTCACAAGCAGAGAGAGAGACAGGGAGAGAGGCAGAGAGGGAGACGCAGGGAGTGAGAGAGACAGAGAGACATAGAGGGAGAGAGAGAGTGAGAGGCAGAGAGAGAGAGAGACTGAGAGAGAGGGACAGAGAGAGAGCGAGGTACCCAGGGGGCAGTGCCCAGGGGGCAGGTACCCAGGGGGCAGGTACCCAGGGGGCAGTGACCCAGGGGGCAGTGTCCAGGGGGCAGGTGTCCAGGGGGCAGTGTCCAGGGGGGAAGGTGTCCAGGGGGCAGGTACCCAGGGGGCAGGTACCCAGGGGGCAGGTACCCAGGGGGCAGTGTCCAGGGGGCAGTGTCCAGGGGGCAGTGTCCAGGGGGCAGGTACCCAGGGGGCAGGTACTCAGGGGGCAGGTACTCAGGGGGCAGGTACCCAGGGGGCAGGTACCCAGGGGGCAGGTACCCAGGGGGCAGTGTCCAGGGGGCAGTGTCCAGGGGGCAGTGTCCAGGGGGCAGTGTCCAGGGGGCAGGTTCCCAGGGGGCAGTGCCCAGGGGCAGGTACCCAGGGGGCAGTGTCCAGGGGGCAGGTGTCCAGGGGGCAGTGTCCAGGGGGCAGTGTCCAGGGGGCAGTGTCCAGGGGGCAGTGTCCAGGGGGCAGTGTCCAGGGGGCAGGTACCCAGGGGGCAGTGTCCAGGGGGCAGTGTCCAGAGGGCAGTGTCCAGGGGGCAGTGTCCAGGGGGCAGTGTCCAGGGGCAGGTACCCAGGGGGCAGGTACCCAGGGGGCAGTGTCCAGGGGGCAGTGTCCAGGGGGCAGTTACCCAGGGGGCAGTGTCCAGGGGGCAGTGTCCAGGGGGCAGTGTCCAGGGGGCAGTGTCCATGGGGCAGTCCAGGGGGCAGGTACCCTGGGGGCAGGTACCCAGGGGGCAGTTACCCAGGGGGTAGGTACCCAGGGGGCAGTGTCCAGGGGGCAGTGTCCAGGGGGCAGTGTCCAGGGGGCAGTGTCCAGGGGGCAGTCTCCAGGGGGCAGTGTCCAGGGGGCAGTCTCCAGGGGGCAGTGTCCAGGGGGCAGTGTCCAGGGGGCAGTGCCCAGGGGGCAGGTACCCAGGGGGCTGTGCCCAGGGGGCAGGTACCCAGGGGTCAGTGTCCAGGGGGCAGTGTCCAGGGGCCAGGTACCCAGGGGGCAGGTACCCAGGGGGCAGGTACCCAGGGGGCAGTGCCCAGGGGGCAGTGCCCAGGGGGCAGTGCCCGGGGGCAGGTCCCCAGGGGGCAGGTACCCAGGAGGCAGGTACCCAAGGGGGCAGTGCCCAGGTACCCAGGGGGCAGGTACTCAAGGGACAGTCCCCAGGTACCCAGGGGGCAGTGCCCAGGGGGGAGGTGCCCAGGTACCCGGGGGGCAGTGACCAGGGGGCAGGTACCCAGGGGGCAGGTACCCAGGGGGCAGTGCCCAGGGGGCAGTGCCCAGGGGGCAGGTCCCCAGGGGGCAGGTACCCAGGGGGCAGGTACCCAAGGGGGCAGTGCCCAGGTACCCAGGGGGCAGGTACTCAAGGGACAGTCCCCAGGTACCCAGGGGGCAGTGCCCAGGGGGGAGGTGCCCAGGTACCCGGGGGGCAGTGACCAGGGGGCAGGTACCCAGGGGGCAGGTAACCGGGGCCGTGCCCAGGGGGCAGTGTCCAGGGGGCAGGGACCCAGGGGGCAGGGACCCAGGGGGCAGGTACCCAGGGGGCAGTGTCCAGGGGGCAGTGTCCAGGGGGCAGTGTCCAGGGGGCAGTGTCCAGGGGGCAGGTGCCCAGGGGGCAGGTGCCCAGGGGGCAGGTACCCAGGGGGCAGGTACCTAGGGGGCAGTGCCCAGGGGGCAGTGCCAGGGGGCAGTGCCCAGGGGGCAGTGCCCAGGGGGCAGGTACCCAGGGGGCAGGTGCCAAGGGGGCAGGTGCCCAGGGGGCAGTGCCCAGGGGGCAGTGTCCAGGGGGCAGTTACCCAGGGGGCAAGAACCCAGGGGGCAGTGTCCAGGGGGCAGTGCCCAGGTACCCAGGGGGCAGTGTCCAGGGGGCAGGTACCCAGGGGGCAGGTACCCAGGGGGCAGTGTCCAGGGGGCAGTGTCCAGGGGGCAGTGTCCAGGGGGCAGTGTCCAGGGGGTATGTACCCAGGGCGCAGGTACCCAGGGGGCAGGTACCTAGGGGGCAGGTACCCAGGGGGCAGTGTCCAGGGGGCAGGTACCCAGGGGGCAGGTACCCAGGGGGCAGTGTCCAGGGGGCAGGTACCCAGGGGGCAGTGACCCAGGGGGCAGGTACCCAGGGGGCAGGTACCCAGGGGGCAGTGTCCAGGGGCAGTGCCCAGGTAGCCAGGGGGCAGGTACCCAGGGGGCAGTGTCCAGGGGGCAGGTACCCAGGGTGCAGTGTCCAGGGGGCAGGTACCCAGGGGGCAGGTACCCAGGGGGCAGTGTCCAGGGGGCAGTGTGCAGGGGGCAGTGTCCAGGGGGCAGGTACCCAGGGGGCAGGTACCCAGGGGGCAGTGTCCAGGGGTCAGTGTCCAGGGGGCAGTGTCCAGGGGGCAGTGTCCAGGGGGCAGTGTCCAGGGGGCAGGTACCCAGGGGGCAGGTACCCAGGGGGCAGTGTCGAGGGGGCAGGTACCCAGGGGGCAGTGTCCAGGGGCAAGTACCCAGGGGGCAGTGTCCAGGGGGCAGGTACCCAGGGGGCAGGTACCCAGGGGGCAGTGTCCAGGGGGCAGTGTCCAGGGGGCAGTGTCCAGGGGGCAGGTACCTAGGGGGCAGTGTCCAGGGGGCAGTGTCCAGGGGGCAGTGTCCAGGGGGCAGTGTCCAGGGGGCAGGTTCCCAGGGGGCAGGTACCCAGGGGGCAGTGTCCAGGGGGCAGGTACCCAGGGGGCAGTGTCCAGGGGGCAGTGTCCAGGGGGCAGTGTCCAGGGGGCAGTGTCCAGGGGGCAGGTACCCAGGGGGCAGTGTCCAGGGGGCAGTGTCCAGAGGGCAGTGTCCAGGGGGCAGTGTCCAGGGGGCAGTGTCCAGGGGGCAGGTACCCAGGGGGCAGGTACCCAGGGGGCAGTGTCCAGGGGGCAGTGTCCAGGGGGCAGTTACCCAGGGGGCAGTGTCCAGGGGGCAGTGTCCAGGGGGCAGTGTCCAGGGGGCAGTGTCCATGGGGCAGTCCAGGGGGCAGGTACCCTGGGGGCAGGTACCCAGGGGGTAGGTACCCAGGGGGCAGTGTCCAGGGGGCAGTGTCCAGGGGGCAGTGTCCAGGGTGCAGTGTCCAGGGGGCAGTCTCCAGGGGGCAGTCTCCAGGGGGCAGTGTCCAGGGGGCAGTGCCCAGGGGGCAGGTACCCAGGGGGCTGTGCCCAGGGGGCAGGTACCCAGGGGTCAGTGTCCAGGGGGCAGTGCCCAGGAGCCAGGTACCCAGGGGGCAGGTACCCAGGGGGCAGGTACCCAGGGGGCAGTGCCCAGGGGGCAGGTCCCCAGGGGGCAGGTACCCAGGAGGCAGGTACCCAGGAGGCAGGTACCCAAGGGGGCAGTGCCCAGGTATCCAGGGGGCAGGTACTCAAGGGACAGTCCCCAGGTACCCAGGGGGCAGTGCCCAGGGGGGAGGTGCCCAGGTACCCGGGGGGGCAGTGACCAGGGGGCAGGTACCCAGGGGGCAGGTACCCAGTGGGCAGTGCCCTGGGGGCAGTGCCCAGGGGGCAGGTCCCCAGGGGGCAGGTACCCAAGGGGGCAGTGCCCAGGTACCCAGGGGGCAGGTACTCAAGGGACAGTCCCCAGGTACCCAGGGGGCAGTGCCCAGGGGGGAGGTGCCCAGGTACCCGGGGGGCAGTGACCAGGGGGCAGGTACCCAGGGGGCAGGTAACCGGGGCCGTGCCCAGGGGGCAGTGTCCAGGGGGCAGGGACCCAGGGGGCAGGGACCCAGGGGGCAGGGACCCAGGGGGCTGTGTACAGGGGGCAGTGTCCAGGGGGCAGTGTCCAGGGGGCAGTGTCCAGGGGGCAGGTGCCCAGGGGGCAGGTGCCCAGGGGGCAGGTGCCCAGGGGGCAGGTACCCAGGGGGCAGGTACCTAGGGGGCAGTGCCCAGGGGGCAGTGCCAGGGGGCAGTGCCCAGGGGGCAGGTACCCAGGGGGCAGGTGTCCAGGGGGCAGGTACCCAGGGGGCAGGTACCCAGGGGGCAGTGCCCAGGGGGCAGTGTCCAGGGGGCAGTTACCCAGGGGGCAAGAACCCAGGGGGCAGTGTCCAGGGGGCAGTGTCCAGGTACCCAGGGGGCAGTGTCCAGGGGGCAGGTACCCAGGGGGCAGGTACCCAGGGGGCAGTGTCCAGGGGGCAGTGTCCAGGGGGGCAGTGTCCAGGGGGTATGTACCCAGGGCGCAGGTACCCAGGGGGCAGGTACCTAGGGGGCAGGTACCCAGGGGGCAGTGTCCAGGGGGCAGGTACCCAGGGGGCAGGTACCCAGAGCGCAGTCTCCAGGGGGCAGGTACCCAGGGGGCAGTGACCCAGGGGGCAGGTACCCAGGGGGCAGGTACCCAGGGGGCAGTGTCCAGCGGCAGTGCCCAGGTAGCCAGGGGGCAGGTACCCAGGGGGCAGTGTCCAGGGGGCAGGTACCCAGGGTGCAGTGTCCAGGGGGCAGGTACCCAGGGGGCAGGTACCCAGGGGGCAGTGTCCAGGGGGCAGTGTCCAGGGGGCAGTGTCCAGGGGGCAGGTACCCAGGGGGCAGGTACCCAGGGGGCAGTGTCCAGGGGGCAGTGCCCAGGGGGCAGTGTCCAGGGGGCAGTGTCCAGGGGGGAGTGTCCAGGGGGCAGGTACCCAGGGGGCAGGTACCCAGGGGGCAGTGTCGAGGGGGCAGGTACCCAGGGGGCAGTGTCCAGGGTGCAGTGTCCTGGTAGCAGTGTCCAGGTGGCAGTGTCCAGGGGGCAGGTACCCAGGGGGCAGTGCCCAGGGGCAAGTACCCAGGGGGCAGTGTCCAGGGGGCAGGTACCCAGGGGGCAGGTACCCAGGGGGCAGTGTCCAGGGGGCAGTGTCCAGGGGGCAGTGTCCAGGGGGCAGGTACCCAGGGGGCAGTGTCCAGGGGGCAGTGTCCAGGGGGCAGGTACCCAGGGGGCAGTGTCCAGGGGGCAGTGTCCAGGGGGCAGTGTCCAGGGGGCAGTGTCCAGGGGGCAGTGTACAGGGGGCAGGTACCCAGGGGGCAGGTACCCAGGGGGCAGGTACCCAGGGGGCAGGTACCCAGGGGGCAGTGTCCAGGGGGCAGTGTCCAGGGGGCAGTGTCCAGGGGGCAGTGTCCAGAGGGCAGGTACCCAGGGGACAGTGTCCAGGGGGCAGTGTCCACGGGGCAGGTACGCAGGGGGCAGGTACCCAGGGGGCAGTGTCCAGGGGGCAGTGTCCAGGGGGCAGGTACCCAGTGGGCAGGTACCCGGGGGGCAGGTACCCAGGGGGCAGTGTCCAGGGGCCAGGTACCCAGGGGGCAGTGTCCAGGGGGCAGTGTCCAGGGGGCAGTGTCCAGGGGGCAGTGCCCAGGGGGCAGTGCCCAGGGGGCAGTGACCCAGGGGGCAGGTACCCATGGGGCAGTGCCCAGGGGGCAGGTACCCAGGGGGCAGGTACCCAGGGGGCTGTGTCCAGGGGGCAGGTACCCAGGGGGCAGGTACCCAGGGGGCAGTGTCCAGGGGGCAGTGTCCAGGGGGCAGTGTCCAGGGGGCAGGTACCCAGGGGGCAGGTACCCAGGGGGCAGGTACCCAGGGGACAGTGCCCAGGGGGCAGTGCCCGAGGGGCAGGTACCCAGGGGGCAGGTACCCAGGAGGCAGATACCCAGGGGGCAGGTACCCAAGGGGGCAGTGCCCAGGTACCCAGGGGGCAGGTACTCAAGGGACAGTCCCCAGGTACCCAGGGGGCAGTGCCCAGGGGGCAGGTGCCCAGGTACCCGGGGGGCAGTGACCAGGGGGCAGGTACCCAGGGGGCAGGTGCCCAGTGGGCAGTGCCCAGGGGCATGTACCCAGGGGGCAGGTACCCAGGGGGCAGTGTCCAGGGGGCAGTGTCCAGGGGGCCGTGTCAAGGGGGCAGTGTCCAGGGGGCCGTGCCCATGGGGCAGTGCCCAGGGGGCAGTGCCCAGGGGGCAGTGCCCAGGGGGCAGGTACCCAGGGGGCAGGTACCCAGGGGGCAGGTGTCCAGGGGGCAGGTACCCAGGGGGCAGGTGTCCAGGGGGCAGGTGTCCAGGGGGCAGTGTCCAGGGGGCAGTGTCCAGGGGCAGATACCCAGGGGGCAGTGTCCAGGGGGCAGTGTCCAGGGGGCAGTGTCCAGGGGGCAGTGTCCAGGGGGCAGGTACCCAGGGGGCAGGTACCCAGGGGGGCAGGTACCCAGGGGGCAGGTACCCAGGGGGCAGTGTCCAGGGGGCAGTGTCCAGGGGGCAGTGTCCAGGGGGCAGTGTCTAGGGGACAGTGTCCAGGGGGCAGGTACCCAGGGGACAGTGTCCAGGGGGCAGTGTCCATGGGGCAGGTACCCAGGGGGCAGGTACCCAGGGGGCAGTGTCCAGGGGGCAGTGTCCAGGGGGCAGGTACCCAGGGGGCAGGTACCCGGGGGGCAGGTACCCAGGGGGCAGTGTCCAGGGGCCAGGTACCCAGGGGGCAGTGTCCAGGGGCAGTGTCCAGGGGGCAGTGCCCAGGGGGCAGTGCCCAGGGGGCAGGTACCCAGGGGGCAGTGCCCAGGGGGCAGGTACCCAGGGGCAGGTACCCAGGGGGCTGTGTCCAGGGGGCAGGTACCCAGGGGGCAGGTACCCAGGGGGCAGTGTCCAGGGGGCAGTTTCCAGGGGGCAGTGTCCAGGGGGCTGGTACCCAGGGGGCTGGTACCCAGGGGGCAGTGTCCAGGGGACAGTGCCCAGGGGGCAGTGCCCGAGGGGCAGGTACCCAGGGGGCAGGTACCCAGGGGGCAGGTACCCAGGAGGTTGATACCCAGGGGGCAGGTACCCAAGGGGGCAGTGCCCAGGTACCCAGGGGGCAGGTACTCAAGGGACAGTCCCCAGGTACCCAGGCGGCAGTGCCCAGGGGGCAGGTGCCCAGGTACCCGGGGGGCAGTGACCAGGGGGCAGGTACCCAGGGGGCAGTGTCCAGGGGGCAGTGTCCAGGGGGCAGTGTCCAGGGGGCAGGTACCCAGGGGGCAGGTACCCAGGGGGCAGTGTCCAGGGGGCAGTGCCCAGGGGGCAGTGTCCAGGGGGCAGTGTCCAGGGGGCAGTGTCCAGGGGGCAGGTACCCAGGGGGCAGGTACCCAGGGGGCAGTGTCGAGGGGGCAGGTACCCAGGGGGCAGTGTCCAGGGTGCAGTGTCCTGGTAGCAGTGTCCAGGTGGCAGTGTCCAGGGGGCAGGTACCCAGGGGGCAGTGCCCAGGGGCAAGTACCCAGGGGGCAGTGTCCAGGGGGCAGATACCCAGGGGGCAGGTACCCAGGGGGCAGTGTCCAGGGGGCAGTGTCCAGGGGGCAGTCCAGGGGGCAGGTACCCAGGGGGCAGTGTCCAGGGGGCAGTGTCCAGGGGGCAGTGTCCAGGGGGCAGTGTCCAGGGGGCAGTGTCCAGGGGGCAGGTACCCAGGGGGCAGGTACCCAGGGGGCAGGTACCCAGGGGGCAGTGTCCAGGGGGCAGTGTCCAGGGGGCAGTGTCCAGGGGGCAGTGTCCAGAGGGCAGGTACCCAGGGGACAGTGTCCAGGGGGCAGTGTCCACGGGGCAGGTACCCAGGGGGCAGGTACCCAGGGGGCAGTGTCCAGGGGGCAGTGTCCAGGGGGCAGGTACCCAGTGGGCAGGTACCCGGGGGGCAGGTACCCAGGGGGCAGTGTCCAGGGGCCAGGTACCCAGGGGGCAGTGTCCAGGGGGCAGTGTCCAGGGGGCAGTGTCCAGGGGGCAGTGCCCAGGGGGCAGTGCCCAGGGGGCAGTGACCCAGGGGGCAGGTACCCATGGGGCAGTGCCCAGGGGGCAGGTACCCAGGGGGCAGGTACCCAGGGGGCTGTGTCCAGGGGGCAGGTACCCAGGGGGCAGGTACCCAGGGGGCAGTGTCCAGGGGGCAGTGTCCAGGGGGCAGTGTCCAGGGGGCAGTGTCCAGGGGGCAGGTACCCAGGGGGCAGGTACCCAGGGGGCAGGTACCCAGGGGACAGTGCCCAGGGGGCAGTGCCCGAGGGGCAGGTACCCAGGGGGCAGGTACCCAGGAGGCAGATACCCAGGGGGCAGGTACCCAAGGGGGCAGTGCTTAGGTACCCAGGGGGCAGGTACTCAAGGGACAGTCCCCAGGTACCCAGGGGGCAGTGCCCAGGGGGCAGGTGCCCAGTTACCCGGGGGGCAGTGACCAGGGGGCAGGTACCCAGGGGGCAGGTGCCCAGTGGGCAGTGCCCAGGGGCATGTACCCAGGGGGCAGGTACCCAGGGGGCAGTGTCCAGGGGGCAGTGTCCAGGGGGCCGTGTCAAGGGGGCAGTGTCCAGGGGGCCGTGCCCATGGGGCAGTGCCCAGGGGGCAGTGCCCAGGGGGCAGTGCCCAGGGGGCAGGTACCCAGGGGGCAGGTACCCAGGGGGCAGGTGTCCAGGGGGCAGGTACCCAGGGGGCAGGTGTCCAGGGGGCAGGTGTCCAGGGGGCAGTGTCCAGGGGGCAGTGTCCAGGGGCAGATACCCAGGGGGCAGTGTCCAGGGGGCAGTGTCCAGGGGGCAGTGTCCAGGGGGCAGTGTCCAGGGGGCAGGTACCCAGGGGGCAGGTACCCAGGGGGCAGGTACCCAGGGGGCAGGTACCCAGGGGGCAGTGTCCAGGGGGCAGTGTCCAGGGGGCAGTGTCCAGGGGGCAGTGTCTAGGGGACAGTGTCCAGGGGGCAGGTACCCAGGGGACAGTGTCCAGGGGGCAGTGTCCATGGGGCAGGTACCCAGGGGGCAGGTACCCAGGGGGCAGTGTCCAGGGGGCAGTGTCCAGGGGGCAGGTACCCAGGGGGCAGGTACCCGGGGGGCAGGTACCCAGGGGGCAGTGTCCAGGGGCCAGGTACCCAGGGGGCAGTGTCCAGGGGCAGTGTCCAGGGGGCAGTGCCCAGGGGGCAGTGCCCAGGGGGCAGGTACCCAGGGGGCAGTGCCCAGGGGGCAGGTACCCAGGGGGCAGGTACCCAGGGGGCTGTGTCCAGGGGGCAGGTACCCAGGGGGCAGGTACCCAGGGGGCAGAGTCCAGGGGGCAGTTTCCAGGGGGCAGTGTCCAGGGGGCTGGTACCCAGGGGGCTGGTACCCAGGGGGCAGTGTCCAGGGGACAGTGCCCAGGGGGCAGTGCCCGAGGGGCAGGTACCCAGGGGGCAGGTACCCAGGAGGCAGATACCCAGGGGGCAGGTACCCAAGGGGGCAGTGCCCAGGTACCCAGGGGGCAGGTACTCAAGGGACAGTCCCCAGGTACCCAGGGGGCAGTGCCCAGGGGGCAGGTGCCCAGGTACCCGGGGGGCAGTGACCAGGGGGCAGGTACCCAGGGGGCAGGTACCCAGGGGGCAGTGCCCAGGGGCAGGTACCCAGGGGCAGGTACCCAGGGGGCAGTGTCCAGGGGGCAGTGTCCAGGGGGCAGGTACCCAGGGGGCAGGTACCCAGGGGGCAGTGTCCAGGGGGCAGTGCCCAGGTACCCAGGGGGCAGGTACTCAAGGGACAGTCCCCAGGTACCCAGGGGGCAGTGCCCAGTGGGCACGTGCCCAGGTACCCGGGGGGCAGTGACCAGGGGGCAGGTACCCAGGGGGCAGGTACCCAGTGGGCAGTGCCCAGGGGCATGTACCCAGGGGGCAGGTACCCAGGGGGCAGGTACCCAGTGGGCAGTGTCCAGGGGGCAGTGTCCAGGGGGCAGGTACCCAGGGGGCAGGTACCCAGGGGGCAGTGTCCAGGGGGCAGTGCCCAGGTACCCAGGGGGCAGGTACTCAAGGGACAGTCCCCAGGTACCCAGGGGGCAGTGCCCAGTGGGCACGTGCCCAGGTACCCGGGGGGCAGTGACCAGGGGGCAGGTACCCAGGGGGCAGGTACCCAGTGGGCAGTGCCCAGGGGCATGTACCCAGGGGGCAGATACCCAGGGGGCAGGTACCCAGTGGGCAGTGCCCAGGGGCATGTACCCAGGGGGCAGGTACCCAGGGGGCAGTGTCCAGAGGGCCGTGTCCAGGGGGCCGTGTCCAGGGGGCCGTGTCCAGGGGGCCGTGTCCAGGGGGCCGTGCCCAGGGGGCAGTGCCCAGGGGGCAGGTACCCAGGGGGCAGGTACCCAGGGGGCAGGTACCCAGGGGGCAGTGTCCAGGGGGCAGGTACCCAGGGGGCAGGTGTCCAGGGGGCAGGTGTCCAGGGGGCAGGTGTCCAGGGGGCAGTGTCCACGGGGCAGTGTCCAGGGGGCAGTGACCAGGGGGCAGTGTCCAGGGGGCAGGTACCCAGGGGGCAGTGTCCAGGGGGCAGTGTCCAGGGGGCTGTGTCGAGGGGGCAGTGCCCAGGGGGCAGGTACCCAGGGGGCAGTGTCCAGGGGGCAGTGTCCATGGGGCAGTGTCCAGGGGGCAGGTATCCAGGGGGCAGGTACCCAGGGGGCAGGTACCCAGGGGGCAGGTACCCAGGGGGCAGGTACTCAGGGGGCAGGTACCCAGGGGGCAGTGTCCAGGGGGCAGGTACCCAGGGGGCAGTGTCCAGGGGGCAGTGTCCAGGGGGCAGGTATCCAGGGGGCAGGTACCCAGGGGGCAGGTACCCAGGGGGCAGGTACCCAGGGGGCAGGTACTCAGGGGGCAGGTACTCAGGGGGCAGGTACTCAGGGGGCAGGTACTCAGGGGGCAGGTACTCAGGGGGCAGGTACTCAGGGGGCAGGTACCCAGAGGCAGTGTCCAGGGGGCAGTGTCCAGGGGGCAGTGTCCAGGAGACAGTGTCCAGGTGCCAGTGTCCAGGGGCAGATACTCAGGGGGCAGGTACCCAGGGGGCAGGTACCCAGGGGGCAGGTACCCAGGGGGCAGGTACCCAGGGGCAGTTACCCAGGGGGCAGTGTCCAGGGGGCAGTTTCCAGGGGGCAGTGTCCAGGGGGCAATGTCCAGGGGGCAGTGTCCAGGGGGCCGGTACCCAGGGGGCAGGTACCCAGGGGGCAGGTACCCAGGGGGCAGGTACCCAGGGGGCAGTGTTCAGGGGGCAGTGCCCAGGGGGCAGTGTCCAGGGGTCAGTGTCCAGGGGGCAGTGCCCAGGGGGCAGGTACCCAGGGGGCAGTGTCCAGGGGGCAGTGCCCAGGTACCCAGGGGGCAGGTACTCAAGGGACAGTCCCCAGGGGCAGGTACCCAGGGGGCAGGTACCCAGGGGGCAGTGTCCAGGGGGCAGTGTCCAGGGGGCCGTGTCCAGGGGGGCCGTGTCCAGGGGGCCGTGTCCAGGGGGCAGTGCCCAGGGGGCAGTGCCCAGGGGGCAGGTACCCAGGGGGCAGGTACCCAGGGGGCAGGTACCCAGGGGGCAGGTACCCAGGGGGCAGGTGTCCAGGGGGCAGGTGTCCAGGGGGCAGGTGTCCAGGGGGCAGTGTCCAGGGGGCAGTGTCCAGGGGGCAGTGTCCAGGGGTCTGTGTCCAGGGGTCTGTGTCCAGGGGGCAGTGCCCAGGGGGCAGGTACCCAGGGGGCAGTGTCCAGGGGGCAGTGTCCAGGGGGCAGTGTCCAGGGGGCAGGTACCCAGGGGGCAGGTACCCAGGGGGCAGGTACCCAGGGGGCAGGTACTCAGGGGGCAGGTACTCAGGGGGCAGGTACCCAGGGGGTTGTGTCCAGGGTGCAGTGTCCAGGGTGCAGTGTCCAGGGGGCAGTGTCCAGGGGGCAGGGTCCAGGGGGCAGTGTCCAGGGGGCAGTGTCCAGGGGGCAGTGTCCAGGGGGCAGTGTCCAGGGGGCAGGTACCCAGGGGGCAGTGTTGAGGGGGCAGGTACCCAGGGGGCAGTGTCCAGGGGGCAGTGTCCAGGGGGCAGTGTCCAGGGGGCAGTGTCCAGGGGCAGATACCCAGGCGCATGTACCCAGGGGGCGGTGTCCAGGGGGCAGTGTCCAGGGGGCAGATACCCAGGGGGCAGTGCCCAGGGGGCAGTGCCCAGGGGGCAGTGCCCAGGGGGCAGTGTCCAGGGGGCAGTGCCCAGGGGGCAGTGCCCAGGGGGCAGTGTCCAGGGGGCAGTGTCCAGGGGGCAGTGTCCAGGGGGCAGTGTCCAGGGGGCAGTGTCCAGGGGGCAGGTGTCCAGGGGGCAGGTACCCCGGGGGCAGTGTCCAGGGGGCGGTGTCCAGGGGGCAGTGTCCAGGGGGCAGTGTCCAGGGGGCAGATACCCAGGGGGCGTGCCCAGGGGGCAGTGCCCAGGGGCCAGTGTCCAGGGGGCAGTGTCCAGGGGGCAGTGTCCAGGGGGCAGTGTCCAGGGGGCAGGTGTCCAGGGGGCAGGTACCCCGGGGGCAGTGCCCAGGGGGCAGCGTCCAGGGGGCAGTGTCCAGGGGGCAGTGTCCAGGCGGCAGTGTCCAGGGGGCAGGTACCCAGGGGGCAGTGTCCAGGGGGCAGATACCCAGGGGGCAGGTACCCAGGGGGCAGGTACCCAGGGGGCAGGTACCCAGGGGGCAGTGCCCAGGGGCAGGTACCCAGGGGGCAGGTACCCAGGGGCCAGTGTCCAGGGGGCAGTGTCCAGGGGGCAGTGCCCAGGGGGGCAGGTACCCAGGGGGCAGTGCCCAGGGTCAGGTACCCAGGGGGCAGGTGCCCAGGGGGCAGTGTCCAGGGGGGCAGTGCCCAGGTACCCGGGGGGCAGTGACCAGGGGGCAGGTACCCAGGGGGCAGGTACCCAGGGGGCAGTGCCCAGGGGGCAGTTACCCAGGGGACAGTGTCCAGGGGGCAGTGCCCAGGTACCCAGGGGGCAGGTACCCATGGGACAGTGTCCAGGGGGGCAGTGCCCAGGTACCCAGGGGGCAGGTACTCTAGGGACAGACCCCAGGTATCCCGGGGGCAGTGACCAGGTGGCAGGTGCCCAGGTACCCAGGGGTCAGTGCCCAGGGGGCAGGTATCCAAGGGGCAGTACCCAGGTACCCAGGGGGCAGGTACTCTAGGGACAGACCCCAGGTACCCGGGGGGCAGTGACCAGGTGGCAGGTGCCCAGGTACCCAGGGGTCAGTGCCCAGGGGGCAGGTATCCAAGGGGCAGTACCCAGGTACCCAGGGGGCACCAGCAATGCCAGGGTACCTCCCTGCCTAAACGGCCTGCAGCTGCGGCCCCCCCGATCACCTTGGAGACCCCCACGTGTGCAGGTCTCTGGTACAGAGAGAGAGAGAAAAAAACAGTGAGGAGGAAAGGTAGAGCAGACCGAGAGAGAGAGAGATAGACAGACAGAGAGAGAGAGGGTGGCAGACAGATAGAGAGAGTGGCAGGGAGATAGAGACAGAGAGAGGGAGAGAGGACAGACAGATAGAGACAGAGTGTCAGTAAAGGAGAGAGTCAGAACGAGAGAGAGAGTGGTGGAGAGAGAGTGAGGCAGACAGAGAGAGAGAGAGACAGAGAGAGAGAGAGAGACAGAGAGAGACAGAGACAGAGAGAGACAGAGAGAGAGACAGAGAGAGGGAGAGAGAGGGAGAGAGTCAGAGAGATAGAGACAGAGAGAGAGAGAGAGACAGAGAGAGAGAGAGACAGCGAGAGAGAGACAGCGAGAGAGAGGGAGACAGAAAGAGAGAGAGACAGAGAGAGGGAGAGAGACAGAGAGAGGGAGAGAGACAGAGAGAGGGAGAGCGACAGCGAGAGAGACAGAGAGAGGGAGAGAGACAGTGAGATAGAGACAGAGTGTCAGGAAAAGAGAGTGTCAGAACGAGAGAGAGAGTGGTGGAGAGAGAGAGGCAGACAGTGAGAGAGACAGAGAGAGACAGACAGAGAGAGAGAGACAGAGAGACAGACAGAGAGAGAGAGACAGAGAGACAGACAGAGAGAAACAGACAGAGAGAGAGAGACAGAGAGACAGAGAGAGACAGAGAGAGAGACAAGGAGAGAGGCAGAGAGAGAGAGAGAGAGACATAGTCACAAGCAGAGAGAGAGACAGAGAGAGACAGAAAGAGACAGAGAGAGACAGAGAGAGACACAGAGAGAGACAGAGAGAGACAGAAAGAGACAGAAAGAGACAGAGAGAGACAGAGAGAGAGAGAGAGAGACACAGAGACAGAGAGACAGAGAGGGAGAGAGCGAGTGAGAGGCCGAGAGAGAGAGACTGAGAGAGAGGGACAGAGAGAGAGCGAGGTACCCAGGGGACAGTGTCCAGGGGGCAGTGCCCAGGTACCCAGGGGGCAGTGCCCAGGGGGCAGTGCCAAGGGGGAGGTACCCAAGGGACAGTGCCCAGGTACCCAGGGGGCAGGTACCCAGGGGGCAGTGCCCACGGGTAGGTACCCAAAGGACAGAGCCCAAGTGCCCAGGGGGCAGGTAACCAGGGGGGGAGGTACCCAAGGGGCAGTGCCCAGGTACCCAGGGGGCAGGTAACCGGGGGAGGTAACCAAGGGGCAGTGCCCAGGTACACAGGGGGCAGGTACCCAAGGGGCAGTGCCCAAGTACCTAGGGGGCAGTGCCCATGTACCCAGGGGGCTGTGCCCAGGTACCCAGGGGGCAGTGCCCAGGTACCCAGGGGGCAGGTACCCAGGGGGCAGTGCCCAGTGGGAGGTACCCAAGGGGCAGTGCCCAGGTACCCAGGGGGCAGGTACCCAAGGGGCAGTGCCCAGGTACCCAGGAGGCAGGTACGCAGGTGGCAGTGCCCAGGTACCCAGGGGGCAGTGCCCAGGTACCCAGGAGGCAGGTAAGCAGGGGGCAGTGCCCAGGTACCCAGGGGGCTGTGCCCAGGTACCCAGGGGGCAGGTAAGCAGGGGGCAGTGCCCAGGCACCCAGGGGGCAGTTTCCAGGTACCCAGAGGGCTGTGGCCAGGTACCCAGGAGGCAGGTACCCAGGGGGCAGTGCCCAGGGGGCAGGTACCCAGGGGGCAGGTACACAGGGGGCAGTGCCCAGGGGGCAGGTACCCAGGGGGCAGGTACCCAATGGGCACCAGCAATGCCAGGGTACCTCCCTGCCTAAACGGCCTGCAGCTGCGGCCCCCCGATCACCTTGGAGACCCCCACGTGTGCAGGTCTCTGGTACAGAGAGAGAGAGAAAAAGACAGTGAGGAGGAAAGTTAGAGCAGACCGAGAGAGAGAGAGATAGACATACAGAGAGAGAGAGGGTGGCAGACAGATAGAGAGAGAGGCAGGGAGATAGAGACAGAGATAGGGAGAGAGACAGACAGATAGAGACAGAGTGTCAGTAAAAGAGAGAGTCAGAACGAGAGAGAGAGTGGTGGAGAGAGACAGAGGCAGACAGAGAGAGAGACAGAGAGAGGGAGACAGAGAGAGAGAGAGACAGAGAGAGAGACAGAGAGAGAGAGACAGAGAGAGAGAGACAGAGAGAGAGAGACAGAGAGAGACAGAGAGAGAGAGACAGAGAGAGTCAGGGAGATAGAGACAGAGACAGAGAGAGAGACAGAGAGAGAGACAGAGAGAGAGAGACAGAGAGAGAGAGACAGAGAGAGGGAGAGAGTCAGGGAGATAGAGACAGAGACAGAGAGAGAGACAGAGAGAGAGAGACAGAGAGAGAGAGAGACAGAGAGACAGAGACAGAGAGAGAGAGACAGAGAGAAAGACAGCGAGAGAGAGGGAGAGAGAAAGAGAGAGAGACACAGAGAGAGGGAGAGAGACAGTGAGATAGAGACAGAGTGTCAGGAAAAGAGAGAGTCAGAACGAGAGAGAGAGTGGTGGAGAGAGAGAGAGGCAGACAGAGAGAGAGACAGAGAGAGAGAGAGACAGAGAGAGAGAGAGAGACAGAGAGCGAGAGAGACAGAGAAAGAGAGAGAGAGAGAGAGAGAGAGACAGAGAGAGAGAGAGACAGAGAGAGAGAGACAGACAGAGAGACAGACAGAGAGACAGAGAGAGACAGAGAGAGAGAGAAACGAGAGAGTGAGAGAGACAGAGAGAGACAGAGAGAGAGAGAAACGAGAGAGAGTGAGAGAGACAGAGAGAGCGGGACAAAGTGACAGAGAGAGAGACAGAGAGAGAGACAAGGAGAGAGGCAGAGAGTGTGAGAGAGAGAGTGAGAGAGAGAGACAGAGAGAGAGAGAGAGAGAGAGAGAGAGACAGAGAGAGAGAGACAGAAAGAGACACAGAGAGAGACACAGAGAGAGACAGAGACACAGAGAGACACACAGAGGAGAGAGAGAGTGTGAGAGAGGGGACAGAGAGAGAGCGAGGTACCCAGGGGACAGTGCCCAGGGGGCAGTGCCCAGGGGGCAGGTACCCAGGGGGCAGTGCCCACGGGGCAGTGTCCAGGGGGCAGTGTCCAGGGGGCAGTGTCCAGGGGGCAGTGTCCAGGGGGGCAGGTGCCCAGGGGGCAGTGTCCAGGGGGCAGTGTCCAGGGGGCAGTGTCCAGGGGGCAGTGTCCAGGGGGCTGGTACCCAGGGGGGCAGTGTCCAGGGGGCAGTGTCCAGGGAGCAGTGTCCAGGGGGCAGGTACCCAGGGGGCAAGGTACCCAGGGGGCAGGTACCCAGGGGACAGTGCCCAGGGGCAGTGCCCGAGGGGCAGGTACCCAGGGGGCAGGTACCCAGGAGGCAGGTACCCAGGGGGCAGGTACCCAAGGGGGCAGTGCCCAGGTACCCAGGGGGCAGGTACTCAAGGGACAGTCCCCAGGTACCCAGGGGGCAGTGCCCAGGGGGCAGGTGCCCAGGTACCCGGGGGGCAGTGACCAGGGGGCAGGTACCCAGGGGGCAGGTACCCAGGGGCAGTGCCCAGGGGCAGGTACCCAGGGGGCAGGTACCCAGGGGGCAGTGTCCAGGGGGCAGTGTCCAGGGGGCAGTGTCCAGGGGGGCAGTGCCCAGGGGCAGGTACCCAGGGGCAGGTACCCAGGGGGCAGTGTCCAGGGGGCAGTGTCCAGGGGGCAGTGTCCAGGGGGCAGTGCCCAGGGGGCAGTGCCCTGGGGGCAGGTACCCAGGGGGCAGGTACCCAGGGGGCAGTGTCCAGGGGGCAGTGCCTAGGTACCCCAGGGGGCAGGTACTCAAGGGGACAGTCCCCAGGTACCCAGGGGGCAGTGCCCAGTGGGCACGTGCCCAGGTACCCGTGGGGCAGTGACCAGGGGGCAGGTACCCCAGGGGGCAGGTACCCAGGGGGCAGTGTCCAGGGGGCAGTGTCAGGGGGCAGTGTCCAGGGGGCAGTGTCCAGGGGGCAGTGTCCAGGGGGCAGTGCCCATGGGCAGGTACCCAGGGGGCAGTGTCCAGGGGGCAGGTACCCAGGGGGCAGGTACCCAGGGGGCAGTGTCCAGGGGGCAGTGTCCAGGGGGCAGTGTCCAGGGGGCAGGAACCCAGGGGGCAGTGTCGAGGGGTCAGGTACTCAGGGGGCAGTGTCCAGGGGGCAGTGTTCAGGGGGCAGTGTCCAGGGGGCAGTGTCCAGGGGGCAGTGTCCAGGGGGCAGTATCCCGGGGGCAGTGTCCAGGGGGCAGGTACCCAGGGGGCAGTGTCGAGGGGGCAGGTACCCAGGGGGCAGTGTCCAGGGGGCAGTGTCCAGGGGGCAGTGTCCAGGGGGCAGTGTCTAGGGGGCAGGTACCCAGGGGGCAGTGTCGAGGGGGCAGGTACCCAGGGGGCAGTGTCCAGGGGGCAGTGTCCAGGGGGCAGTGTCCAGGGGGCAGTATCCAGGGGGCAGTGTCCAGGGGGCAGTGTCCAGGGGGCAGTGTCCAGGGGGCAGGTTCCCAGGGGGCAGTGTCCAGGGGGCAGTGCCCAGGGTGCAGGTACCCAGGGGGCAGTGCCCAGGGGCAGTGACCAGGGGGCAGTGTCCAGGGGGCAGTGTCCAGGGGGCAGTGTCCAGGGGGCAGTGTCCAGGGGGCTGGTTCCCAGGGGGCAGTGTCCAGGGGGCAGTGTCCAGGGGGCAGTGTCCAGGGGGCAGTGTCCAGGGGGCAGTGTCCAGGGGGCAGTGCCCTGGGGGCAGGTACCCAGGGGGCAGGTACCCAGGGGGCAGTGTCCAGGGGGCAGTGCCCAGGTACCCAGGGGGCAGGTTCCCAGGGGGCAGGTACCCAGGGGGCAGGTACCCAGGGGGCAGTGTCCAGGGGGCAGTGTCCAGGGGGCAGTGTCCAGGGGGCAGTGTCCAGGGGGCAGTGCCCTGGGGGCAGGTACCCAGGGGGCAGGTACCCAGGGGGCAGTGTCCAGGGGGCAGTGCCCAGGTACCCAGGGGGCAGGTACTCAAGGGACAGTCCCCAGGTACCCAGGGGGGCAGTGCCCAGTGGGCAGGTGCCCAGGTACCCGGGGGGCAGTGACCAGGGGGCAGGTACCCAGGGGGCAGGTACCCAGGGGGCAGTGCCCAGGGGCAGGTACCCAGGGGGCAGGTACCCAGGGGGCAGTGTCCAGGGGGCAGTGTCCAGGGGGCCGTGTCCAGGGGGCAGTGCCCAGGGGGCAGTGCCCAGGGGGCAGGTACCCAGGGGGCAGGTACCCAGGGGGCAGTGTCCAGGGGGCAGGTACCCAGGGGGCAGGTACCCAGGGGGCAGTGTCCAGGGGGCAGTGATCCAGGGGGCAGGTATCCAGGGGGCAGTGTCCAGGGGGCAGTGTCCAGGGGGCAGTGTCCAGGGGGCAGTGTCCAGGGGGCTGTGTCGAGGGGGCTGTGTCGAGGGGGCAGTGCCCAGGGGGCAGGTACCCAGGGGGCAGTGTCCAGGGGGCAGTGTCCAGGGGGCAGTGTCCAGGGGGCAGTGTCCAGGGGGCAGGTACCCAGGGGGCAGTGTCCAGGGGGCAGTGTCCAGGGGGCAGGTACCCAGGGGGCAGTGTCGAGGGGGCAGGTACCCAGGGGGCAGTGTCCAGGGGGCAGTGTCCAGGGGGCAGTGTCCAGGGGGCAGTGTCCAGGGGGCAGGTACCCAGGGGGCAGTGTCCAGGGGGCAGTGTCCAGGGGGCAGTGTCCAGGGGGCAGTGTCCAGGGGGCAGGTTCCCAGGGGGCAGAGCCCAGGGGGCAGTGTCCAGGGGGCAGTGTCCAGGGGGCAGTGTCCAGGGGGCAGTGTCCAGGGGGCAGTGTCCAGGGGGCAGGTACCCAGGGGGCAGGTACCCAGGGGGCAGGTACCCAGGGGGGCAGGTGTCCAGGGGGCAGGTGTCCAGGGGGCAGGTGTCCACGGGGCAGTGTCCAGGGGGCAGTGTCCAGGGGGCAGTGCCCAGGGGCAGGTACCCAGGGGGCAGTGTCCAGGGGGCAGTGTCCAGGGGGCAGGTACCCAGGGGGCAGGTACCCAGGGGGCAGGTACCCAGGGGGCAGGTACCCAGGGGGCAGGTACCCAGGAACCCAGGGGGCAGGTACTCAAGGGACAGTCCCGAGGTACCCAGGGAGCAGTGCCCAGGTACCCGGGGGGCAGTGCCCAGGTACCCGGGGGGCAGTACCCAGGTACCCAGGGGGCACCAGCAATGCCAGGGGACCTCCCTGCCTAAAGGCCTGCAGCTGCGGCCCCCCGATCACCTTGGAGACCCCCACGTGTGCAGGTCTCTGGTACTGAGAGAGAGAGAAAAAGACAGTGAGAGAGAGGGTGGCAGACAGATAGAGAGAGAGAGGCAGGGAGATAGAGAGAGGGAGAGAGACAGACAGATAGAGACAGAGTGTCAGTAAAAGAGAGAGTCAGAACGAGAGAGAGAGAGTGGTGGAGAGAGAGAGAGGCAGACAGAGAGAGAGAGAGAGGGAGAGACAGAGAGAGAGAGAGACAGAGAGAGAGAGAGAGACAGAGAGAGAGACAGAGAGAGAGAGAGACAGAGAGAGAGACAGAGAGAGAGAGAGAGAGAGACAGAGAGACAGAGAGACAGACAGAGACAGAGAGAGAGAGAGAGAGAGAGACAGAGAGAGAGACAGAGAGAGAGACAGAGAGAGAGAGAGAGAGAGAGAGACAGAGAGACAGAGAGAGAGAGAGAGAGAGAGACAGAGAGAGAGACAGAGAGAGAGAGAGAGAGAGACAGAGAGACAGAGAGACAGACAGAGACAGAGAGAGAGAGAGAGAGAGAGACAGAGAGAGAGACAGAGAGAGAGAGAGAGAGAGACAGAGAGACAGACAGAGAGACAGAGAGAGAGAGAGAGAGAGAGACAGAGAGAGAGACAGAGAGAGACAGAGAGACAGACAGAGAGACAGAGAGAGAGAGAGAGAGAGAGACAGAGAGAGAGACAGAGAGAGACAGAGAGAGAGACAGAGAGAGAGACAGAGAGAGAGACAGAGAGAGACAGAGAGAGAGAGAAGCGAGAGAGAGTGAGAGAGACAGAGAGCGGGAGAAAGTGACAGAGAGTGAGACAGAGAGAGAGACAAGGAGAGAGGCAGAGAGTGTGAGAGAGAGAGACAGAGAGAGAGAGAGAGAGACATAGTCACAAGCAGAGAGAGGGACAGAGAGAGACAGAAAGAGACAGAGAGAGACACAGAGAGAGACACAGAGCGAGACACAGAGAGAGACACAGAGAGAGACACAGAGAGACAGAGAGAGAGAGAGAGAGTGAGAGGCAGAGAGAGAGAGACTGAGAGAGAGGGACAGAGAGAGAGCGAGGTACCCAGGGGGCAGTGTCCAGGGGGCAGGTACCCAGGGGGGCGGTGTCCAGGGGGCAGTGCCCAGGGGGAGGTACCCAAGGCACAGTGCCCAGGTACCCAGGGGACAGGTACCCAGGGGGCAGTGCCCAGGGGGCAGTGCCCAGGGGGAGGTACCCAAGGCACAGTGCCCAGGTACCCAGGGGACAGGTACCCAGGGGGCAGTGCCCAGGGGGAGGTACCCCAAGGGACAGAGCCCAAGTGCCCAGGGGGCAGGTAACCAGGGGGGAGGTACCCAAGGGGCAGTGCCCAGGTACCCAGGGAGCAGTGCCCAGGTGCCCAGGGGGCAGGTAACCGGGGGAGGTACCCAAGGGGCAGTGCCCAGGTACACAGGGGGCAGGTACCCAAGGGGCAGTGCCCAAGTACCTAGGGGGCAGTGCCCATGTACCCAGGGGGCAGGTACCCCGGGGGCAGGTACCCAGGGGGCAGGTAACCGGGGGAGGTACCCAAGGGGCAGTGCCCAGGTACACAGGGGGCAGGTACCCAAGGGGCAGTGCCCAAGTACCCAGGGGGCAGTGCCCAGGTACCCAAGGGCAGGTACCCAGGGGGCAGGTACCCAGGGGTCAGGTACCCAGGAGGCAGGTACGCAGGGGACAGTACCCAGGTACGCAGGGGACAGTGCCCAGGGGGCAGTGCCCAGGGGGAGGTACCCAAGGGGCAGTGCCCATGTACCCAGGAGCCAGGTACCCAGGGGGCAGTGCCCAGCAGGCAGGTACCCAAGGGGCAGTGCCCAGGTACCCAGGGGGCAGGTACCCAAGGGGCAGTGCCCAGGGGGAGGTACACAAGGGGCAGTGCCCAGGTACCCAGGAGGCAGGTACCCAGGGGGCAGTGCCCAGGTACCCAGGAGGCAGGTACCCAGGGGGCAGTGCCCAGGTACCCAGGAGGCAGGTACACAGGGGGCAGTGCCCAGGGGGCAGGTACCCAGGGGGCAGGTACCCAGGGGGCAGGAACCCAGGGGGCAGGTACCCAGGGGGCAGGTACCCAGGAGGCAGGTACGCAGGGACAGTGCCAGGTACCCAGGAGGCAGGTACACAGGGGGCAGTGCCCAGGGGGCATGTACCCAGGGGGCAGGTACCCAGGGGGCAGGTACCCAGGGGGCAGGTACCCAGGGGGCACCAGCAATGCCAGGGTACCTCCCTGCCTAAACGGCCTGCAGCTGCGGCCCCCCGATCACCTTGGAGACCCCCACGTGTGCAGGTCTCTGGTACAGAGAGAGAGAGAAAAAAACAGTGAGGAGGAAAGGTAGAGCAGACGAGAGAGAGAGAGATAGACACACAGAGAGAGAAATGGTGGCAGACAGATAGAGAGAGAGGCAGGGAGATAGAGACAGAGAGAGGGAGAGAGACAGACAGATAGAGACAGAGTGTCAGTAAAAGATAGAGTCAGAACGAGAGAGAAAGGGAGACAGAGAGAGGGAGACAGAGATGAGTGAGAGACAGAGAGAGAGAGACAGAGAGAGAGAGAGAGAGGTCAGAGAGACAGAGAGAGAGAGACAGCGAGAGAGAGACAGCGAGAGAGAGGGAGAGAGAAAGAGAGAGAGACAGAGAGAGGAAGAGAGACAGAGAGAGAGACAGACAGAGACAGGGAGAGAGACACAGAGAGAGAGACAGAGAGAGAGAGAGAGACAGAGAGACAGCGAGAGAGAGACAGCGAGAGAGAGGGAGAGAGAAAGAGAGAGAGACAGAGAGAGGGAGAGAGACAGTGAGATAGAGACAGAGTGTCAGGAAAAGAGAGAGTGAGAACGAGAGAGAGAGTGGTGGAGAGAGAGAGAGGCAGACAGAGAGAGAGAGAGAGAGAGGGAGAGACAGAGAGAGGGAGAGACAGAGAGAGGGAGAGACAGAGAGAGAGAGAGACAGAGAGAGAGAGAGAGACAGAGAGAGAGAGACAGAGAGAGAGAGAGAGAGAGAGACAGAGAGAGAGAGAGAGAGAGAGACAGAGAGAGAGAGACAGAGAGACAGACAGAGAGAGAGAGAGACAGAGAGAGAGACAGAGAGAGAGAGAAACGAGAGAGAGTGAGAGAGACAGAGAGAGCGGGAGAAAGTGACAGAGAGTGAGACAGAGAGAGAGACAAGGAGAGAGGCAGAGAGTGTGAGAGAGAGAGAGTGAGAGAGAGAGAGAGAGACATAGTCACAAGCAGAGAGAGGGACAGAGAGAGACAGAAAGAGACAGAGAGAGACACAGAGAGAGACACAGAGAGAGACACAGAGAGACACAGAGAGAGAGAGAGAGTGAGAGGCAGAGAGAGAGAGACTGAGAGAGACAGAGAGAGAGAGAAACGAGAGAGAGTGAGAGAGACAGAGAGACACAGAGAGAGACAGAGACAGAGAGAGAGACACAGAGAGACACAGAGAGACACAGAGAGACACAGAGAGACAGAGAGAGAGAGAGAGTGAGAGGCACAGAGAGAGAGACTGAGAGAGAGGGACAGAGAGAGAGCGAGGTACCCAGGGAGCAGTGCCCAGGTACCCAGGGGACAGGTAACCGGGGGAGGTACCCAAGGGGCAGTGCCCAAGTACCCAGGGGGCAGTGCCCAGGGGGAGGTACCCAAGGGAGTAGTGCCCAAGTGCCCAGGGGGCAGGTAACCGGGGGAGGTACCCAAGGGGCAGTGCCCAAGTACCCAGGGGGCAGTGCCCAGGTACCCAAGGGCAGGTACCCAGGGGGCAGGTACCCAAAGGGCAGTGCCCAAGTACCAAGGGGGCAGTGCCCAGGTACCCAAGGGCAGGTACCCAGGGGGCAGGTACCCAGGGGGCAGGTACCCAGGAGGCAGGTACGCAGGGGACAGTACCCAGGTACCCAGGGGGCAGTGCCCAGGTACCCAGGGGGCAGTGCCCAGGGGGCAGTGCCCAGGGGGAGGTACCCAAGGGGCAGTGCCCATGTACCCAGGAGCCAGGTACCCAGGGGGCAGTGCCCAGCGGGCAGGTACCCAAGGGGCAGTGCCCAGGTACCCAGGGGGCAGGTACCCAAGGGGCAGTGCCCAGGGGGAGGTACACAAGGGGCAGTGCCCAGGTACCCAGGGGGCAGGTACCCAAGGGGCAGTGCCCAGGGGGAGGTACACAAGGGGCAGTGCCCAGGTACCCAGGGGGCAGGTACCCAAGGGGCAGTGCCCAGGGGGAGGTACACAAGGGGCAGTGCCCAGGTGCCCAGGAGGCAGGTACGCAGGGGGCAGTGCCCAGGTACCCAGGAGGCAGGTACCCATGGGGCAGGTACCCAGGGGGCAGTGCCCAGGTGCCCAGGGGGCAGGTACCCAGGGGGCAGGTACCCAGGGGGCAGGTACCCAGGGGGCAGGTACCCAGGGGGCAGTGCCCATGGGCACCAGCAATGCCAGGGTACCTCCCTGCCTAAACGACCTGCAGCTGCGGCCCCCCGATCACCTTGGAGACCCCCACGTGTGCAGGTCTCTGGTACAGAGAGAGAGAGAAAAAAACAGTGAGGAGGAAAGGTAGAGCAGACCGAGAGAGAGAGATAGACATACAGAGAGAGAAAGGGTGGCAGACAGATAGAGAGAGAGGCAGGGAGATAGAGACAGAGAGAGGGAGAGAGACAGACAGATAGAGACAGAGTGTCAGTAAAGGAGAGAGTCAGAACGAGAGAGAGAGGGAGACAGAGAGAGGGAGACAGAGAGAGAGAGAGACAGAGAGAGAGACAGAGAGAGTGAGACAGAGAGAGAGAGAGAGAGACAGAGAGACAGAGAGAGAGAGACAGCGAGAGAGAGACAGCGAGAGAGAGGGATAGAGAAAGAGAGAGAGACAGAGAGAGGAAGAGAGACAGAGAGAGAGACAGAGAGAGACAGAGAGAGAGACACAGAGAGAGAGACAGAGAGAGAGAGAGAGACAGAGAGAGAGAGAGACAGCGAGAGAGAGACAGCGAGAGAGAGGGAGAGAGAAAGAGAGAGAGACAGAGAGAGGGAGAGAGACAGTGAGATAGAGACAGAGTGTCAGGAAAAGAGAGAGTCAGAATGAGAGAGAGAGTGGTGGAGAGAGAGAGAGGCAGACAGTGAGAGAGCCAGAGCGAGACAGACAGAGAGAGAGAGACAGAGAGAGACAGAAAGAGACTGACAGAGAGAGAGAGACAGACAGAGAGACAGACAGAGAGACAGAGAGAGAGAGAGAAACGAGAGAGAGAGAAACGAGAGAGAGTGAGAGAGAGTGAGAGAGACAGAGAGAGCGGGACAAAGTGACAGAGGGTGAGACAGAGAGATAGACAAGGAGAGAGGCAGAGAGGGAGATGCAGAGAGTGTGAGAGAGAGAGAGGGAGAGAGAGACAGAGAGAGAGAGAGAGAGACAGAGAGAGAGAGAGAGAGAGACAGAGAGAGAGACAGGGACAGAGAGAGAGACACAGAGAGACACAGAGGGAGAGAGAGAGTGAGAGGCAGAGAGAGAGAGACTGAGAGAGAGGGACAGAGAGAGAGCGAGGTACCCAGGGGGCAGTGTCCAGGGGGCAGTGTCCAGGGGGCAGTGTCCAGGGGGCAGTGCCCAGGTACCCAGGGGGCGGTGTCCAGGGGGCAGTGCCCAGGTACCCAGGGGGCGGTGTCCAGGGGGCAGTGCCCAGGTACCCAGGGGGCGGTGTCCAGGGGGCAGTGCCCAGGTACCCAGGGGGCGGTGTCCAGGGGGCAGTGCCCAGGTACCCAGGGGGAAGTGTCCAGGGGGCAGTGCCCAGGGGGCAGTGTCCAGGTACCCAGGGGGAAGTGTCCAGGGGGCAGTGTCCAGGTACCCAGGGGGAAGTGTCCAGGGGGCAGTGCCCAGGGGGCAGTGTCCAGGTACCCAGGGGGAAGTGTCCAGGGGGAAGTGTCCAGGGGGCAGTACCCAGGGGGAAGTGTCCAGGTACCCAGGGGGCACCAGCAATGCCAGGGTACCTCCCTGCCTAAACGGCCTGCAGCTGCGGCCCCCCGATCACCTTGGAGACCCCCACGTGTGCAGGTCTCTGGTACAGAGAGAGAGAGAAAAAAAACAGTGAGGAGGAAAGGTAGAGCAGACAGAGAGAGAGAGGGTGGCAGACAGATAGAGAGAGAGGCAGGGAGATAGAGACAGAGAGAGGGAGAGAGACAGACAGATAGAGACAGTGTGTCAGTAAAAGAGAGAGTCAGAACGAGAGAGAGCGTGGTGGAGAGAGAGGCAGACAGAGAGAGAGACAGAGAGAGGGAGACAGAGAGAGAGAGACAGAGAGAGAGAGAGACAGAGAGAGGGAGAGAGAGACAGAGAGAGACAGAGAGAGAGACAGAGAGACAGAG
>NC_092729.1:38334016-38358016 GCF_047496885.1 Scyliorhinus torazame
CAGAGTTCGCCCCCCTCCCCACCCCCTCCCCAACACAGGAACGCAGCAGCGACATGACAGACAGATTCTTCGAGGTCACAGCAACCCTGGCAAGAGTCTGGGAGAATGCTCTTTCCTCAATACCTGTTTCCTCATCGACACGTGTCAATACGTTCACTGTCCCAATCACTCCTCTTTCACGGAAAATAAATGTGTGTACCCCTTTCACCCAGTCAGATTGTGTGTACCCCTTTAACCGAGTCACTATGTGTGTACCCCTTTAACCAAGTCACTATGTGTGTACCCCTTTAACCCAGTCAGAATGTGTGTACCCCTTTAACCGAGTCACTATGTGTGTACCCCTTTAACCCAGTCAGATTGTGTGTACCCCTTTAACCGAGTCACTATGTGTGTACCCCTTTAACCCAGTCAGAATGTGTGTACCCCTTTAACCGAGTCACTATGTGTGTACCCCTTTAACCCAGTCAGAATGTGTGTACCCCTTTAACCGAGTCACTATGTGTGTACCCCTTTAACCCAGTCAGAATGTGTGTACCCCTTTAACCGAGTCACTATGTGTGTACCCCTTTAACCCAGTCAGAATGTGTGTACCCCTTTAACCGAGTCACTATGTGTGTACCCCTTTAACCCAGTCAGAATGTGTGTACCCCTTTAACCGAGTCACTATGTGTGTACCCCTTTAACCCAGTCAGAATGTGTGTACCCCTTTAACCCAGTCAGAATGTGTGTACCCCATTAACCCAGTCAGAATGTGTGTACCCCTTTAACCCAGTCAGAATGTGTGTACCCCTTTAACCTAGTCAGAATGTGTGTACCCCTTTAACCCAGTCAGAATGTGTGTACCCCTTTAACCCAGTCAGATTGTGTGTACCCCTTTAACCGAGTCAGAATGTGTGTACCCCTTTAACCAAGTCAGAATGTGTGTACCCCTTTAACCCAGTCAGAATGTGTGTACCCCTTTAACCGAGTCACTATGTGTGTACCCCTTTAACCCAGTCAGAATGTGTGTACCCCTTTAACCCAGTCAGAATGTGTGTACCCCTTTAACCCAGTCAGGTGTGTACCCCTTTAACCCAGTCAGAATGTGTGTACCCCTTTAACCCAGTCAGAATGTGTGTACCCCTTTAACCCAGTCAGAATGTGTGTACCCCTTTAACCTAGTCAGAATGTGTGTACCCCTTTAACCCAGTCAGAATGTGTGTACCCCTTTAACCCAGTCAGAATGTGTGTACCCCTTTAACCCAGTCAGGTGTGTACCCCTTTAACCCAGTCAGAATGTGTGTACCCCTTTAACCCAGTCAGAATGTGTGTACCCCTTTAACCCAGTCAGAATGTGTCTACCCCTTTAACCGAGTCAGAATGTGTGCACCCCTTTAACCCAGTCAGAATGTGTCTACCCTTTAACCCAGTCAGAATGTGTGTACCCCTTTAACCCAGTCAGAATGTGTCTACCCCTTTAACCGAGTCAGAATGTGTGCACCCCTTTAACCCAGTCAGAATGTGTCTACCCCTTTAACCCAGTCAGAATGTGTGTACCCCTTTAACCCAGTCAGAATGTGTGTACCCCTTTAACCGAGTCATAAACTATATACCCCTTTCAACAGAAAGCAAAGGGACTTGGGAGTCCTTGTTTACGATTCTCTTAAGGTTAACGTGCAGGTTCAGTCGGCAGTTAGGAGGACAAACGCAATGTTAGCGTTGATGTCGAGAGGGCGGGAATACAAGACCAGGGATGTACTTCTGGGGCTGTATAAGGCTCTGGTCAGATCCCATTTGGAGTATTGTGAGCAGTTTTGGGCCCCGTATCTAAGGAAGGATGTGCTGCCTTGGAAAGGGTCCAGAGGAGGTTCACAAGAATGTTCCCTGGAATGAAGAACCTGTCGTATGAGGAATGGTTGAGGACACTGGGTCTGTACACATTGGAGTTTAGAAGGATGAGGGGGGACCTGATTGAAACTTACAGGATACTGCGAGGCCTGGATAGAGTGGACGTGGAGAGGATGTTTCCACATGTAGGAAAAACTAGAAGCAGAGAACACTATCTCAGACTAAAGGCACGATCCTTTAAAACAGAGACGAGGAGGAATTTCTTCAGCCAGAGGGAGGTGAATCTGTGGAACTCTTTGCCACAGAAGGGTGTGGAGGCCAAATCACTGAGTGTCTCTAAGACAGAGATAGATAGGCTCTTGATCAATAAGGGGATCAGGGGATAGGGAGAGAAGGCAGGAGAATGGGAATTAGAAAAATATCAGCCATGATTGAATGGAGGAGCAGACTCGATGGGCCGAGTGGCCTAATTCTGCTCCTATGTCTAATGTCTTAACTGAGTCAGAATGTGTGTATGACTTTAACCGAGTCACGATCTCTCTCCCCCTTTAACTGAGTCGGAACTCAACACTTCACCTTCATGATCCAGACCGACACATGCGGTCTCCTCCTGTTCCTGTGTAACAGGCTCGAGGGGCTGAATGGGCCTCCTCCTGTTCCTGTATAACAGGCTCGAGGGGCTGAATGGGCCTCCTCCTGTTCCTGTGTAACAGACTCGAGGGGCTGAATGGGCCTCCTCCTGTTCCTGTGTAACAGGCTCGAGGGGCTGAATGGGCCTCCTCCTGTTTCTGTGTAACAGGCTCGAGGGGCTGAATGGGCCTCCTCCTGTTCCTGTGCAACAGGCTCGAGGGGTTGAATGGGGCCTCCTCCTGTTCCTGCGTAACAGACTCGAGGAGAGGGCTGAATGGGCCCCCTCCTGTTCCTGTGTAACAGACTCGAGGAGAGGGCTGAATGGGCCTCCTCCTGTTCCTGTGTAACAGACTCGAGGAGAGGGCTGAATGGGCCTCCTCCTGTTCCTGTGTAACAGACTCGAGGGTCTGAATGGGCCTCCCCCTGTTCCTGTGTAACAGACTCGAGGGGCTGAATGGGCCTCCTCCTGTTCCTGTGTAACAGACTCGAGGCGCTGAATGGGCCTCCTCCTGTTCCTGTGTAACAGGCTCGAGGAGGGTGCTGAATGGGCCTCCTCCTGTTCCTGTGTAACAGGCTCGAGGGGCTGAATGGGCCTCCTCATGTTCCTGTGTAACAGGCTCGAGGGGCTGAATGGGCCTCCTCCTGTTCCTGTGTAACAGGCTCGAGGGGCTGAATGGGCCTCCACCTGTTCCTGGAGAACAGGCTCGAGGAGGGGGCTGAATGGGTCTCCTCCTGATCCTGTGTAACAGGCCCGAGGGGCTGAATGGGCCTCCTCCTGTTCCTGTGTAACAGACTTGAGGGGCTGAATGGGCCTCCCCCTGTTCCTGTGTAACAGGCTCGAGGGGCTGAATGGGCCTCCTCCTGTTCCTGTGTAACAGGCTCGAGGGGCTGAATGGGCCTCCTCCTGTTCCTGTGTAACAGACTCGAGGAGGGGGCTGAATGGGCCTCCTCCTGTTCCTGTGTAACAGACTCGAGGGTCTGAATGGGCCTCCCCCTGTTCCTGTGTAACAGACTCGAGGGGCTGAATGGGCCTCCTCCTGTTCCTGTGTAACAGACTCGAGGCGCTGAATGGGCCTCCTCCTGTTCCTGTGTAACAGGCTCGAGGAGGGTGCTGAATGGGCCTCCTCCTGTTCCTGTGTAACAGGCTCGAGGGGCTGAATGGGCCTCCTCATGTTCCTGTGTAACAGGCTCGAGGGGCTGAATGGGCCTCCTCCTGTTCCTGTGTAACAGGCTCGAGGGGCTGAATGGGCCTCCACCTGTTCCTGGAGAACAGGCTCGAGGAGGGGGCTGAATGGGTCTCCTCCTGATCCTGTGTAACAGGCCCGAGGGGCTGAATGGGCCTCCTCCTGTTCCTGTGTAACAGACTTGAGGGGCTGAATGGGCCTCCCCCTGTTCCTGTGTAACAGGCTCGAGGGGCTGAATGGGCCTCCTCCTGTTCCTGTGTAACAGGCTCGAGGGGCTGAATGGGCCTCCTCCTGTTCCTGTGTAACAGACTTGAGGGGCTGAATGGGCCTCCCCCTGTTCCTGTGTAACAGGCTCGAGGGGCTGAATGGGCCTCCTCTTTACCCTTCTGAATGCTTTTCAGTAGCAATTGGAAGCACTGCGCTGTTATAAATAAACCTTCTCCTTAAAAGGTGTTGCGGACAGTAGCTAATTCAGACCACCAAACCTCCAAATGCAAGTCATTCTCACTGCTGCACAGATTAGCGAGGAATCTCACACACTCAAACGCACACACAAGCACAGGGTGACAGCGGCCAAATATAGTCGGCCTTTGACAACAAGAGGCCTGTCCGAGTCGGCGGGGGGACCTTCTGAAGAGATCTGATGCAGAGGAGCGTTATATTTAGAGAGGACAGGTTAGACAGGAGGAGGCCCATTCAGCCCCTCGAGCCTGTTACACAGGAACAGGATGAGGCCCATTCAGCCCCTCCTCGAATCTGTTACACAGGAACAGGAGGAGGCCAATTCAGCCCCTCGAGCCTGTTACACAGGAACAGGAGGAGGTCCATTCAGCCCCCTCCTCGAGCCTGTTACACAGGAACAGGAGGAGGCCCATTCAGCCCCTCGAGCCTTTTACACAGGAACAGGAAGAGGCCCATTCAGCCCCTCGAGTCTGTTACACAGGAACAGGAGGAGGCCCATTCAGCCCCCTCCTCGAGCCTGTTACACAGGAACAGGAGGAGGCCTATTCAGCCCCCTCCTCGAGCCTGTTACACAGGAACAGGAGGAGGCCCATTCAGCCCCTCGAGCCTGTTACACAGGAACAGGAGGAGGCCCATTCAGCCCCTCGAGCCTGTTACACAGGAACAGGAGGAGGCCCATTCAGCCCCTCGACAGCAAAAGAAGAATGCCAAAGGGGCCTGAACCGTAATATAACGCCCTCTCAGTATCGTAGAACACTTACAGCCGCGAATGAGGACATTCTGCCTACCGTGTGCCTGCAGGCACTCCCCACAGCTCCTCACCCAGTCTCAGTGCCCGGCCTTCTCCCAGTAACCCTGCATGCTCTCCTTTCTCCAGGACAATGTCGTCTGGAGCGCCTCGATTAAATCTCCCACGGTCTGAACTGCGCACTCCAGGCCCCCCGGCTGGCCCGTGAACCAATTTCTTTCCGTACCCTCATCGCCTCCGTTGCCAATCACATTAAATCTGTCACCCTGCCCGCTCCCCTGCCCACGGCCCACAGTGCCACTACTGTTCGTGTTGAATGCCGGAGCAGGGTCGATGAGACGAACGGCCTACTCTGCGAGGCCTGGAAAGACAAGTTTCTCCCCCTCCACTCTGCCCGCAGGCCCCCCACCCCCACCCCTCAGGATGTCGATCCGCTCGATCAAATCTCCCCACGTCTTCCTCTCCACCAAGGTGAATATCCTCCAATCTCTCCACCTCATTGAAGTCCCTCATCCCGGGAGAACTCCCATCAGCATCCTCCGCCTCCATCGACAGCCTTCGTAACTTTAGAATCATAGAAGTTACAGTGCAGAAGGAGGCCATTCGACCCATCGAGTCTGCACCAGCCCCTGGAAAGAGCACCCCATTTAAACTCACACTTCCAACCTATCCCCGTAACCCAGTAACCACACTAAACCTTGTCACACACTACCAACAATTTATCACGGCCAATCCACCTAACCTGTACAAGTTTGGACACTAAGGGACAATTTAACACGGCCAATCCACCTAACCTGTACATCTTTGGACACTAAGGGACAATTTAACACGGCCAATCCACCTAACCTGTACATCTTTGGACACTAAGGGACAATTTAGCACGGCCAATCCCCCTAACCTGCACATCATTGGACACTAAGGGGCAATTTAACACGGCAAATCCACCTAACCTGCACATCTTTGGACACTAAGGGACAATTTAACACGGCCAATCCACCCAACCTGTTCATCGTTGGACACTAAGGGACAATTTAACACGGCCAATCCACCTAACCTGTACATCTTTGGACACTAAGGGACAATTTAACACGGCCAATCCACCTAACCTGCACATCTTTGGACACTAAGGGACAATTTAACACGGCCAATCCACCTAACCTGTACATCTTTGGACACAAAGGGACAATTTAACACGGCCAATCCACCTAACCTGCACATCTTTGGACACTAAGGGACAATTTAACACGGCCAATCCACCTAACCTGCACATCTTTGGACACTAAGGGACAATTTAACACGGCCAATCCACCTAACCTGCACATCTTTGGACACTAAGGGACAATTTAACACGGTCAATCCACCTAACCTGTACATCTTTGGACACTAAGGGACAATTTAACACGGCCAATCCACCTAACCTGCACATCTTTGGACACTAAGGGACAATTTAACACGGCCAATCCACCCAACCTGTTCATCGTTGGACACTAAGGGACAATTTAACACGGCCAATCCACCCAACCTGTTCATCGTTGGACACTAAGGGACAATTTAACACGGCCAATCCACCTAACCTGTACCTCTTTGGACACTAAGGGACAATTTAACACAGCCAATCCACCTAACCTGTACATCTTTGGACACTAAGGGACAATTTAACACGGCCAATCCACCTAACCTGCACATCTTTGGACACTAAGGGACAATTTAGCACGGCCAATCCACCTAACCTGTACATCTTTGGACACTAAGGGACAATTTAACACGGCCAATCCCCCTAACCTGCACATCTTTGGACACCAAGGGACAATTTAACACGGCCAATCCACCTAACCTGTACATCTTTGGACACTAAGGGACAATTTAACACGGCCAATCCCCCTAACCTGTACATCTTTGGACACTAAGGGACAATTTAACACGGCCAATCCACCTAACCAGTGCATCTTTGGACACCAAGGGACAAGTTAACACGGCCAATCCACCTAACCTGTACATCTTTGGACACCAAGGGACAATTTAACACGGCCAATCCCCCTAACCTGCACATCTTTGGACACTAAGGGACAATTTAACACGGCAAATCCACCTAACCTGCACATCTTTGGACTGTGGGAGGAAACCGGAGCACCCGGAGGAAACCCACGCAGACATGGGGAGGATGTGCAGACTCCGCACAGACAGTGACCCAAGCCGGAATCGAACCTGTGGCCCTGGCGCTGTGAAGAAACAGTGCTAACTACCGTGCTGCCATGCCACCTTTCGTAAATCTACAGGCCCAGAACAGGACCCAACGATTTGACTGAGACGGGTTTAACATAAGCCCCTTGCTTTTTGCAGTTGATTCATGATTGGTGTAAAGTTTATTATTATCACTGGGGGTGCTTAAAGTTAGGAAAGGCGGGTTCACAGCGGGTTCATCGTCAGGTCGGTTGAGATAGTGACCCTCGGAGCGAGGTGTATTAAGGACTGCTCCAGCTGTCAAGACTCGAAGAGAGCAGAGATCAGGGAGTGTTAACCAAGTTTGCTGGCATATTCAGAGAGGGAGGAGAATAGGAGAGGAGATTGAAATAAAAGGATCGGGTTTATAAGGGGGGGAAGATTACAGAAAAAGATAGTGCGAGGGCGAGGAGAAATCAATTTTCTAAAAATTATGAGCTTTGTGTGAGGGAGCTGGATTAACATCAGTAGAGATACAGTCAGTAACACAGGGTGCTGGGGGAGAGGGGTTACTGAGTGACAGTGTGAGGGAGCTGGATTAACATCAGTAGAGATACAGTCAGTAACACAGGGTGCTGGGGGAGAGGGGTTACTGAGTGACAGTGTGAGGGAGCTGGATTAACATCAGTAGTGATACAGTCAGTAACACAGGGTGCTGGGGAGAGGGGTTACTGAGTGACAGTGTGAGGGAGCTGGATTAACATCAGTAGAGATACAGTCAGTAACACAGGGTGCTGGGGGAGAGGGGTTACTGAGTGACAGTGTGAGGGAGCTGGGGGAGAGGGGTTAGTGAGTGACAGTGTGAGGGAGCTGCATTAACATCAGTAGAGATACAGTCAGTAACACGGTGCTCGGGGAGAGGGGTTACTGAGTGACAGTGTGAGGGAGCTGGATTAACATCAGTAGAGATACAGTCAGTAACACAGGGTGCTGGGGGAGAGGGGTTACTGAGTGACAGTGTGAGGGAGCTGGGGGAGAGGGGTTACTGAGTGACAGTGTGAGGGAGCTGGATTAACATCAGTAGAGATACAGTCAGTAACACAGGGTGCTGGGGGAGAGGGGTTACTGAGTGACAGTGTGAGGGAGCTGGATTAACATCAGTAGAGACACAGTCAGTAACACAGGGTGCTGGGGGAGAGGGGTTACTGAGTGACAGTGTGAGGGAGCTGGATTAATATCACTAGAGATACAGTCAGTAACACAGGGTGCTGGGGGAGAGGGGTTACTGAGTGACAGTGTGAGGGAGCTGGGGGAGAGGGGTTAGTGAGTGACAGTGTGAGGGAGCTGGATTAACATCAGTAGAGGTACAGTGAGTAACACAGGGCGCTGGGGGGAGAGGGGTTACTGAGTGACAGTGTGAGGGAGCTGGATTAACATCTATAGAGATACAGTCAGTAACACAGGGTGCTGGGGGAGAGGGGTTACTCAGTGACAGTGTGAGGGAGCTGGATTAACATCAGTAGAAATACAGACAGTAACACAGGGTGCTGGGGGAGAGGGGTTACTGAGTGACAGTGTGAGGGAGCTGGATTAACATCAGTAGAGATACAGTCAGTAACACAGGGTGCTGGGGGAGAGGGGTTACTGAGTGACAGTGTGAGGGAGCTGGATTAACATCAGTAGAGATACAGTCAGTAACACGGGGTGCTGGGGGAGAGGGGTTACTGAGTGACAGTGTGAGGGAGCTGGATTAACATCAGGAGAGATACAGTCAGTAACACAGGGTGCTGGGGGAGAGGGGTTGCTGAGTGACAGTGTGAGGGAGCTGGATTAACATCAGTAGAGATACAGTCAGTAACACAGGGTGCTGGGAGAGAGGGGTTACTGAGTGACAGTGTGAGGGAGCTGGATTAACATCAGTAGAGATACAGTCAGTAACACAGGGCGCTGGGGGAGAGGGGTTACTGAGTGACAGTGTGAGGGAGCTGGATTAACATCAGTAGAAATACAGTCAGTAACACAGGGTGCTGGGGGAGAGGGGTTACTGAGTGACAGTGTGAGGGAGCTGGATTAACATCAGTAGAAATACAGTCAGTAACACAGGGTGCTGGGGGAGAGGGGTTACTGAGTGATAGTGTGAGGGAGCTGGATTAACATCAGTAGAGATACAGTCAGTAACACAGGGCGCTGGGGGAGAGGGGTTACTGAGTGATAGTGTGAGGGAGCTGGATTAACATCAGTAGAGATACAGTCAGTGACACAGGGTGCTGGGGGAGAGGGATTACTGAGTGACAGTGTGAGGGAGCTGGATTAACATCAGTAGAGATACAGTCAGTAACACAGGGTGCTGGGGGAGAGGGGTTACTGAGTGACAGTGTGAAGGAGCTGGATTAACATCAGCAGAGATAGAGTCAGTAACACAGGGTGCTGGGGGAGAGGGGTTACTGAGTGACAGTGTGAGGGAGCTGGATTAACATCAGTAGAGATACAGTCAGTAACACAGGGTGCTGGGGGAGAGGGGTTACTGAGTGACAGTGTGAGGGAGCTGGATTAACATCAGTAGAGATACAGTCAGTAACACAGGGTGCTGGGGGAGAGGGGTTACTGAGTGACAGTGTGAGGGAGCGGGATTAACATCAGTAGAGATACAGTCAGTAACACAGGGTGCTGGGGGAGAGGGGTTACTGAGTGACAGTGTGAGGGAGCTGGATTAACATCAGTAGAGATACAGTCAGTAACACAGGGTGCTGGGGGAGAGGGGTTACTGAGTGACAGTGTGAGGGAGCTGGATTAACATCAGTAGAGATACAGTCAGTAACTCGGTGCTGGGGGAGAGGGGTTACTGAGTGACAGTGTGAGGGAGCTGGATTAACATCAGTAGAGATACAGTCAGTAACACAGGGTGCTGGGGGAGAGGGGTTACTGAGTGACAGTGTGAGGGAGCTGGATTAACATCAGTACAGATACAGTCAGTAACACGGGGTGCTGGGGGAGAGGGGTTACTGAGTGACAGTGTGAGGGAGCTGGATTAACATCAGTAGAGATACAGTCAGTAACACAGGGTGCTGGGGGAGAGGGGTTACTGAGGGACAGTGTGAGGGAGCTGGATTAACATCAGTAGAGATACAGTCAGTAACACAGGGTGCTGGGGGGAGAGGGGTTACTGAGTGACAGTGTGAGGGAGCTGGATTAACATCAGTAGAGATACAGTCAGTAACACAGGGTGCTGGGGGAGAGGGGTTACTGAGTGACAGTGTGAGGGAGCTGGATTAACATCAGTAGAGATACAGTCAGTAACACAGGGTGCTGGGGGAGAGGGGTTACTGAGTGACAGTGTGAGGGAGCTGGATTAACATCAGTAGAGATGCAGTCAGTAACACAGGGTGCTGGGGGAGAGGGGTTACTGAGTGACAGTGTGAGGGAGCTGGATTAACATCAGTAGAGATACAGTCAGTAACACAGGGTGCTGGGGGAGAGGGGTTACTGAGTGACAGTGTGAGGGAGCTGGATTAACATCAGTAGAGATACAGTCAGTAACACAGGGTGCTGGGGGAGAGGGGTTACTGTGTGACAGTGTGAGGGAGCCGGATTAACATCAGTAGAGATACAGTCAGTAACACAGGGTGCTGGGGGAGAGGGGTTACTGAGTGACAGTGTGAGGGAGCTGGATTAACATCAGTAGAGATACAGTCAGTAACACGGGGTGTTGGGGGAGAGGGGTTACTGTGTGACAGTGTGAGGGAGCCGGATTAACATCAGTAGAGATACAGTCAGTAACACAGGGTGCTGGGGGAGAGGGGTTACTGAGTGACAGTGTGAGGGAGCTGGATTAACATCAGTAGAGATACAGTCAGTAACACAGGGTGCTGGGGGAGAGGGGTTACTGAGTGACAGAGTGAGGGAGCTGGATTAACATCAGTAGAGATACCGTCAGTAACACAGGGTGCTGGGGGAGAGGGGTTACTGAGTGACAGTGTGAGGGAGCTGGATTAACATCAGTAGAGATACAGTCAGTAACACAGGGTGCTGGGGGAGAGGGGTTACTGAGTGACAGAGTGAGGGAGCTGGATTAACATCAGTAGAGATACCGTCAGTAACACAGGGTGCTGGGGGAGAGGGGTTACTGAGTGACAGTGTGAGGGAGCTGGATTAACATCAGTAGAGATACAGTCAGTAACACAGGGCGCTGGGGAAGAGAGGTTACTGAGTGACAGTGTGAGGGAGCTGGATTAACATCAGTAGCGATACAGTCAGTAATCCAGGGAGCTGGGGGAGAGGGGTTACTGAGTGACAGTGTGAGGGAGCTGGATTAACATCAGTAGAAATACAGTCAGTAACACAGGGAGCTGGGGGAGAGGGGTTACTGAGTGACAGCGTGAGGGAGCTGGATTAACATCAGTCGAGATACAGTCAGTAACACAGGGTGCTGGGGGGAGCGGGGTTACTGAGTGACAGTGTGAGGGAGCTGCATTAACATCAGTAGAGATACAGTCAGTAACACAGGGTGCTGGGGGAGAGGGGTTACTGAGTGACAGTGTGAGGGAGCTGGATTAACATCAGCAGAGATACAGTCAGTAACACAGGTTGCTGGGGGAGAGGGGTTACTGAGTGACAGTGTGAGGGAGCTGGATTAACATCAGTAGAGATACAGTCAGTAACACAGGGTGCTGGGGGAGAGGGGTTACTGTGTGACAGTGTGAGGGAGCTGGATTAACATCAGTAGAGATACAGTCAGTAACACAGTGTGCTGGGGGAGAGGGGTTACTGAGTGACAGTGTGAGGGAGCTGGATTAACATCAATAGAGATACAGTCAGTAACACAGGGTGCGGGGGGAGAGGGGTTACTGAGTGACAGTGTGAGGGAGCTGGATTAACATCAGTAGAGATACAGTCAGTAACACAGGCTGCTGGGGGAGAGGGGTTACTGAGTGACAATGTGAGGGAGCTGGATTAACATCAGTAGAGATACAGACAGTAACACAGGGTGCTGGGGGGAGCGGGGTTACTGAGTGACAGTGTGAGGGAGCTGCATTAACATCAGTAGAGATACAGTCAGTAACACAGGGTGCTGGGGGAGAGGGGTTACTGAGTGACAGTGTGAGGGAGCTGGATTAACATCAGCAGAGATACAGTCAGTAACACAGGTTGCTGGGGGAGAGGGGTTACTGAGTGACAGTGTGAGGGAGCTGGATTAACATCAGTAGAGATACAGTCAGTAACACAGGGTGCTGGGGGAGAGGGGTTACTGTGTGACAGTGTGAGGGAGCTGGATTAACATCAGTAGAGATACAGTCAGTAACACAGTGTGCTGGGGGAGAGGGGTTACTGAGTGACAGTGTGAGGGAGCTGGATTAACATCAATAGAGATACAGTCAGTAACACAGGGTGCGGGGGGAGAGGGGTTACTGAGTGACAGTGTGAGGGAGCTGGATTAACATCAGTAGAGATACAGTCAGTAACATAGGGTGCTGGGGGAGAGGGGTTACTGAGTGACAGTGTGAGGGAGCTGGATTAACATCAGTAGAGATACAGTCAGTAACACAGGGTGCTGGGAGAGAGGGGTTACTGAGTGACAGTGTGAGGGAGCTGGATTAACATCAGTAGAGATACAGTCAGTAACACAGGGTGCTGGGGGAGAGGGGTTACTGAGTGACAGTGTGAGGGAGCTGGATTAACATCAGTAGAGATACAGTCAGTAACACAGGGTGCTGGGGGAGAGGGGTTACTGAGTGACAGTGTGAGGGAGCTGGATTAACATCAGTAGAGATACAGTCAGTAACACAGGGTGCTGGGGGAGAGGGGTTACTGAGTGACAGTGTGAGGGAGCTGGATTAACATCAGTAGAGATACAGTCAGTAACACAGGGTGCTAGGGGAGAGGGGTTACTGAGTGACAGTGTGAGGGAGCTGGATTAACATCAGTAGAGATACAGTCAGTAACACAGGGTGCTGGGGGAGAGGGGTTACTGAGTGACAGTGTGAGGGAGCTGGATTAACATCAGTAGAGATACAGTCAGTAACACAGGGTGCTGGGGGAGAGGGGTTACTGAGTGACAGTGTGAGGGAGCTGGATTAACATCAGTAGAGATACAGTCAGTAACACAGGGTGCTGGGGGAGAGGGGTTACTGAGTGACAGTGTGAGGGAGCTGGATTAACATCAGTAGAGATACAGTCAGTAACACAGGGTGCTGGGGGAGAGGGGTTACTGAGTGACAGTGTGAGGGAGCTGGATTAACATCAGTAGAGATACAGTCAGTAACACAGGCTGCTGGGGGAGAGGGGTTACTGAGTGACAGTGTGAGGGAGCTGGATTAACATCAGTAGAGATACAGTCAGTAACACAGGGTGCTGGGGTAGAGGGGTTACTGAGTGACAGTGTGAGGGAGCTGGATTAACATCAGTAGAGATACAGTCAGTAACACAGGGTGCTGGGGGAGAGGGGTTACTGAGTGACAGTGTGAGGGAGCTGGATTAACATCAGTAGAGATACAGTCAGTAACACAGGGTGCTGGGGGAGAGGGGTTACTGAGTGACAGTGTGAGGGAGCTGGATTAACATCAGCAGAGATACAGTCAGTAACACAGGGTGCTGGGGGAGAGGGGTTAGTGAGTGACAGTGTGAGGGAGCTGGATTAACATCAGCAGAGATACAGTCAGTAACACAGGGTGCTGGGGGAGAGGGGTTACAGAGTGACAGTGTGAGGGAGCTGGATTAACATCAGTAGAGATACAGTCAGTAACACAGGGTGCTGGGGGAGAGGGGTTACTGAGTGACAGTGTGAGGGAGCTGGATTAACATCAGTAGAGATACAGTCAGTAACAGTGTGCTGGGGGAGAGGGGTTACTGAGTGACAGTGTGAGGGAGCTGGATTAACATCAGTAGAGATACAGACAGTAACACAGGGTGCTGGGGGAAAGGGGTTACTGAGTGACAGTGTGAGGGAGCTGGATTAACATCAGTAGAGATACAGTCAGTAACACAGGGTGCTGGGGGAGAGGGGTTACTGAGTGACAGTGTGGGGGAGCTGGATTAACATCAGCAGAGATACAGTCAGTAACACAGGGTGCTGGGGGAGAGGGGTTACTGAGTGACAGTGTGAGGGGGAGCTGGATTAACATCAGTAGAGATTCAGTCAGTAACACATGGTGCTGGGGGAGAGGGGTTACTGAGTGACAGTGTGAGGGAGCTGGATTAACATCAGTCGAGATACAGTCAGCAACACAGGGTGCTGGGGGGAGCGGGGTTACTGAGTGACAGTGTGAGGGAGCTGGATTAACATCAGTAGAGATACAGTCAGTAACACAGGGTGCTGGGGGAGAGGGGTTACTGAGTGACAGGGTGAGGGAGCTGGATTAACATCAGTAGAGATACTGTCAGTAACACAGGGTGCTGGGGGAGAGGGGTTACTGAGTGACAGCGTGAGGGAGCTGGATTAACATCAGTCGAGATACAGTCAGTAACACAGGGTGCTGGGGGGAGCGGGGTTACTGAGTGACAGTGTGAGGGAGCTGCATTAACATCAGTAGAGATACAGTCAGTAACACAGGGTGCTGGGGGAGAGGGGTTACTGAGTGACAGTGTGAGGGAGCTGGATTAACATCAGCAGAGATACAGTCAGTAACACAGGTTGCTGGGGGAGAGGGGTTACGGAGTGACAGTGTGAGGGAGCTGGATTAACATCAGTAGAGATACAGTCAGTAACACAGGGTGCTGGGGGAGAGGGGTTACTGAGTGACAGTGTGAGGGAGCTGGATTAACATCAGTAGAGATACAGTCAGTAACACAGGGTGCTGGGGGAGTGAGGTTACTGAGTGACAGTGTGAGGGAGCTGGATTAACATCGGTAGAGATACAGTCAGTAACACAGGGTGCTGGGGGAGAGGGGTTACTGAGTGACAGTGTGAGGGAGCTGGATTAACATCAGTACAGATACAGTCAGTAACACAGGGTGCTGGGGGAGAGGGGTTACTGAGTGACAGTGAGGGAGCTGGATTAACATCAGTAGAGATACAGTCAGTAACACAGGGTGCTGGGGGAGAGGGGTTACTGAGTGACAGTGTGAGGGAGCTGGATTAACATCAGTAGAGATACAGTCAGTAACACAGGGTGCTGGGGGAGAGGGGTTACTGAGTGACAGTGTGAGGGAGCTGGATTAACATCAGTAGAGATACAGTCAGTAACACAGGGTGCTGGGGGAGAGGGGTTACTGAGTGACAGAGTGAGGGAGCTGGATTAACATCAGTAGTGATACAGTCAGTAACACAGGGTGCTGGGGGAGAGGGGTTACTGAGTGACAGTGTGAGGGAGCTGGATTAACATCAGTAGAGATACAGTCAGTAACACAGGGTGCTGGGAGAGAGGGGCCTCTGAGTGACAGAGGGAGCTGGATTAACATCAGTAGAGATACAGTCAGTAACACAGGGTGCTGGGGGAGAGGGGTTACTGAGTGACAGTGTGAGGGAGCTGGATTAACATCAGTAGAGATACAGTCAGAAACACAGGGTGCTGGGGGAGAGGGGTTACTGAGTGACAGTGTGAGGGAGCAGGATTAACATCAGTAGAAATACAGTCAGTAACACAGGGAGCTGGGGGAGAGGGGTTACTGAGTGACAGCGTGAGGGAGCTGGATTAACATCAGTCGAGATACAGTCAGTAACACAGGGTGCTGGGGGGAGCGGGGTTACTGAGTGACAGTGTGAGGGAGCTGGATTAACATCAGTAGAGATACAGTCAGTAACACAGGGTGCTGGGGGAGAGGAGTTTCTGAGTGACAGTGTGAGGGAGCTGGATTAACATCAGTAGAGATACAGTCAGTAACACAGGGTGCTGGGGGAGAGGGGTTACTGAGTGACAGTGTGAGGGAGCAGGATTAACATCAGTAGAAATACAGTCAGTAACACAGGGAGCTGGGGGAGAGGGGTTACTGAGTGACAGCGTGAGGGAGCTGGATTAACATCAGTCGAGATACAGTCAGTAACACAGGGTGCTGGGGGGAGCGGGGTTACTGAGTGACAGTGTGAGGGAGCTGCATTAACATCAGTAGAGATACAGTCAGTAACACAGGGTGCTGGGGGAGAGGGGTTACTGAGTGACAGTGTGAGGGAGCTGGATTAACATCAGCAGAGATACAGTCAGTAACACAGGTTGCTGGGGGAGAGGGGTTACGGAGTGACAGTGTGAGGGAGCTGGATTAACATCAGTAGAGATACAGTCAGTAACACAGGGTGCTGGGGGAGAGGGGTTACTGAGTGACAGTGTGAGGGAGCTGGATTAACATCAGTAGAGATACAGTCAGTAACACAGGGTGCTGGGGGAGAGGGGTTACTGAGTGACAGAGTGAGGGAGCTGGATTAACATCAGTAGTGATACAGTCAGTAACACAGGGTGCTGGGGGAGAGGGGTTACTGAGTGACAGTGTGAGGGAGCTGGATTAACATCAGTAGAGATACAGTCAGTAACACAGGGTGCTGGGAGAGAGGGGTTACTGAGTGACAGTGTGAGGGAGCTGGATTAACATCAGTAGGGATACAGTCAGTAACACAGGGTGCTGGGGGAGAGGGGTTACTGAGTGACAGTGTGAGGGAGCTGGATTAACATCAGTAGAGATACAGTCAGTAACACAGGGTTATGGGGGAGAGGGGTTACTGAGTGACAGTGTGAGGGAGCTGGATTAACATCAGTGGAGATACAGTCAGTAACACAGGCTGCTGGGGGAGAGGGGTGACTGAGTGACAGTGTGAGGGAGCTGGATTAACATCAGTAGAGATACAGTCAGTAACACAGGGTGCTGGGGGAGAGGGGTTACTGAGTGACAGTGTGAGGGAGCTGGATTAACATCAGTGGAGATACAGTCAGTAACACAGGGTGCTGGGGGAGAGGGGTTACTGAGTGACAGTGTGAGGGAGCTGGATTAACATCAGTAGAGATACAGTCAGTAACACAGGGTGCTGGGGGAGAGGGGTTACTGAGTGACAGTGTGAGGCAGCTGGATTAACATCAGTAGAGATACAGTCAGTAACACAGGGTGCTGGGGGAGAGGGGTTACTGAGTGACAGTGTGAGGGAGCTGGATTAACATCAGTAGAGATACAGTCAGTAACACAGGGTGCTGGGGGAGAGGGGTTACTGAGTGACAGTGTGAGGGAGCTGGATTAACATCAGTAGAGATACAGTCAGTAACACAGGGTGCTGGGGGAGAGGGGTTACTGAGTGACAGAGTGAGGGAGCTGGATTAACATCAGTAGAGATACAGTCAGTAACACAGGGCGCAGGGGGAGAGGGGTTACTGAGTGACAGTGTGAGGGAGCTGGATTAACATCAGTACAGATACAGTCAGTAACACGGGGTGCTGGGGGAGAGGGGTTACTGAGTGACAGTGTGAGGGAGCTGGATTAACATCAGTAGAGATACAGTCAGTAACACAGGGTGCTGGGGGAGAGGGGTTACTGAGTGACAGTGTGAGGGAGCTGGATTAACATCAGTAGAGATACAGTCAGTAACACAGGGTGCTGGGTGAGAGGGGTTACTGAGTGACAGTGTGAGGGAGCTGGATTAACATCAGTAGAGATACAGTCAGTAACACAGGGTTCTGGGGGAGAGGGGTTACTGAGTGACAGTGTGAGGGAGCTGGATTAACATCAGTAGAGATACAGTCAGTAACACAGGGTGCTGGGGAAGAGGGGTTCCTGAGTGACAGTGTGAGGGAGCTGGATTAACATCAGTCGAGATACAGTCAGTAACACAGGGTGCTGGGGGAGAGGGGTTACTGAGTGACAGTGTGAGGGAGCTGGATTAACATCAGTAGAGATACAGTCAGTAACACAGGGTGCTGGGGACAGGGGTTACTGAGTGACAGTGTGAGGGAGCTGGATTAACATCAGTAGAGATACAGTCAGTAACACAGGGTGCTGGGGGAGAGGGGTTACTGAGTGACAGTGTGAGGGAGCTGGATTAACATCAGTAGAGATACAGTCAGTAACACAGGGTGCTGGGTAGAGGGGTTACTGAGTGACAGTGTGAGGGAGCTGGATTAACATCAGTAGAGATACAGTCAGTAACACGGGGTGCTGGGGAGAGGGGTTACTGAGTGACAGTGTGAGGGAGCTGGATTAACATCAGTAGAGGTACAGTCAGTAACACAGGGTGCTGGGGGCAGAGGGGTTACTGAGTGACAGTGTGAGGGAGCTGGATTAACATCAGTAGAGATACAGTCAGTAACACAGGGTGCTGGGGGAGAGGGGTTACTGAGTGACAGTGTGAGGGAGCTGGATTAACATCAGTAGAGATACAGTCAGTAACACAGGGTGCTGGGGAGAGGGGTTACTGAGTGACAGTGTGAGGGAGCTGGATTAACATCAGTACAGATACAGTCAGTAACACAGGGTGCTGGGGGAGAGGGGCTACTGAGTGACAGTGTGAGGGAGCTGGATTAACATCAGTAGAGATACAGTCAGTAACACAGGGTGCTGGGGGGGTGAGGGGTTACAGAGTGACAGTGTGCGAGAGCTGGATTAACATCAGTAGAGATACAGTCAGTAACACGGGGGACTGGGGGAGAGGGGTTACTGAGTGACAGTGTGAGGGAGCTGGATTAACATCAGTAGAGATACAGTCAGTAACACAGGGCGCAGGGGGAGAGGGGTTACTGAGTGACAGTGTGAGGGAGCTGGATTAACATCAGTAGAGATACAGTCAGTAACACAGGGTGCTGGGGGAGAGGGGTTACTGAGTGACTGTGTGAGGTAGCTGGATTAACATCAGTAGAGATACAGTCAGTAACACAGGGTGCTGGGGGGAGAGGGGTTCCTGAGTGACAGTGTGAGGGAGCTGGATTAACATCAGTAGAGATACAGTCAGTAACACAGGGTGCTGGGGGAGAGGGGTTACTGAGTGACAGTGTGAGGGAGCTGGATTAACATCAGTAGAGATACAGTCAGTAACACAGGGTGCTGGGGGAGAGGGGTTACTGAGTGACAGTGTGAGGGAGCTGGATTAACATCAGTAGAGATACAGTCAGTAACACAGGGTGCTGGGGGAGAGGGGTTACTGAGTGACAGTGTGAGGGAGCTGGATTAACATCAGTAGAGATACAGTCAGTAACACAGGGTGCTGGGGGAGAGGGGTTACTGAGTGACAGTGTGAGGGAGCTGGATTAACATCAGTAGAGATACAGTCAGTAACACAGGGTGCTGGGGGGAGAGGGGTTCCTGAGTGACAGTGTGAGGGAGCTGGATTAACATCAGTAGAGATACAGTCAGTAACACAGGGTGCTGGGGGAGAGGGGTTACTGAGTGACAGTGTGAGGGAGCTGGATTAACATCAGTAGAGATACAGTCAGTAACACAGGGTGCTGGGGGAGAGGGGTTACTGAGTGACAGTGTGAGGGAGCTGGATTAAAATCAATAGCGATACAGTCAGTAACACAGGGTGCTGGGGGAGAGGGGTTACTGAGTGACAGTGTGAGGGAGCTGGATTAACATCAGTAGAGATACAGTCAGTAACACAGGGTGCTGGGGGAGAGGGGTTACTGAGTGACAGTGTGAGGGAGCTGGATTAGCATCAGTAGAGATTCAGTCAGTAACACAGAGTGCTGGGGGAGAGGGGTTACTGAGTGACAGTGTGAGGGAGCTGGATTAACATCAGTCGAGATACAGTCAGTAACAAAGGGTGCTGGGGGAGAGGGGTTACTGAGTGACAGAGTGAGGGAGCTGGATTAACATCAGTAGAGATACAGTCAGTAACACAGGGCGCAGGGGGAGAGGGGTTACTGAGTGACAGTGTGAGGGAGCTGGATTAACATCAGTACAGATACAGTCAGTAACACGGGGTGCTGGGGGAGAGGGGTTACTGAGTGACAGTGTGAGGGAGCTGGATTAACATCAGTAGAGATACAGTCAGTAACACAGGGTGCTGGGTGAGAGGGGTTACTGAGTGACAGTGTGAGGGAGCTGGATTAACATCAGTAGAGATACAGTCAGTAACACAGGGTTCTGGGGGAGAGGGGTTACTGAGTGACAGTGTGAGGGAGCTGGATTAACATCAGTAGAGATACAGTCAGTAACACAGGGTGCTGGGGAAGAGGGGTTCCTGAGTGACAGTGTGAGGGAGCTGGATTAACATCAGTCGAGATACAGTCAGTAACACAGGGTGCTGGGGGAGAGGGGTTACTGAGTGACAGTGTGAGGGAGCTGGATTAACATCAGTAGAGATACAGTCAGTAACACAGGGTGCTGGGGGAGAGGGGTTACTGAGTGACAGTGTGAGGGAGCTGGATTAACATCAGTAGAGATACAGTCAGTAACAGAGGGTGCTGGGGACAGGGGTTACTGAGTGACAGTGTGAGGGAGCTGGATTAACATCAGTAGAGATACAGTCAGTAACACAGGGTGCTGGGGGAGAGGGGTTACTGAGTGACAGTGTGAGGGAGCTGGATTAACATCAGTAGAGATACAGTCAGTAACACAGGGTGCTGGGTAGAGGGGTTACTGAGTGACAGTGTGAGGGAGCTGGATTAACATCAGTAGAGATACAGTCAGTAACACGGGGTGCTGGGGAGAGGGGTTACTGAGTGACAGTGTGAGGGAGCTGGATTAACATCAGTAGAGGTACAGTCAGTAACACAGGGTGCTGGGGGCAGAGGGGTTACTGAGTGACAGTGTGAAGGAGCTGGATTAACATCAGTAGAGATACAGTCAGTAACACAGGGTGCTGGGGGAGAGGGGTTACTGAGTGACAGTGTGAGGGAGCTGGATTAACATCAGTAGAGATACAGTCAGTAACACAGGGTGCTGGGGAGAGGGGTTACTGAGTGACAGTGTGAGGGAGCTGGATTAACATCAGTACAGATACAGTCAGTAACACAGGGTGCTGGGGGAGAGGGGCTACTGAGTGACAGTGTGAGGGAGCTGGATTAACATCAGTAGAGATACAGTCAGTAACACAGGGTGCTGGGGGGGTGAGGGGTTACAGAGTGACAGTGTGCGAGAGCTGGATTAACATCAGTAGAGATACAGTCAGTAACACGGGGGACTGGGGGAGAGGGGTTACTGAGTGACAGTGTGAGGGAGCTGGATTAAAATCAATAGCGATACAGTCAGTAACACAGGGTGCTGGGGGAGAGGGGTTACTGAGTGACAGTGTGAGGGAGCTGGATTAACATCAGTAGAGATACAGTCAGTAACACAGGGTGCTGGGGGAGAGGGGTTACTGAGTGACAGTGTGAGGGAGCTGGATTAGCATCAGTAGAGATTCAGTCAGTAACACAGAGTGCTGGGGGAGAGGGGTTACTGAGTGACAGTGTGAGGGAGCTGGATTAACATCAGTCGAGATACAGTCAGTAACAAAGGGTGCTGGGGGAGAGGGGTTACTGAGTGACAGAGTGAGGGAGCTGGATTAACATCAGTAGAGATACAGTCAGTAACACAGGGCGCAGGGGGAGAGGGGTTACTGAGTGACAGTGTGAGGGAGCTGGATTAACATCAGTACAGATACAGTCAGTAACACGGGGTGCTGGGGGAGAGGGGTTACTGAGTGACAGTGTGAGGGAGCTGGATTAACATCAGTAGAGATACAGTCAGTAACACAGGGTGCTGGGGGAGAGGGGTTACTGAGTGACAGTGTGAGGGAGCTGGATTAACATCAGTAGAGATACAGTCAGTAACACAGGGTGCTGGGAGAGAGGGGTTACTGAGTGACAGTGTGAGGGAGCTGGATTAACATCAGTAGAGATACAGTCAGTAACACAGGGTGCTGGGGGAGAGGGGTTACTGAGTGACAGTGTGAGGGAGCTGGATTAACATCAGTAGAGATACAGTCAGTAACACAGGGTGCTGGGGGAGAGGGGTTACTGAGTGACAGTGTGAGGGAGCTGGATTAACATCAGTAGAGATACAGTCAGTAACACAGGGTGCTGGGGGAGAGGAGTTACTGAGTGACAGTGTGAGGGAGCTGGATTAACATCAGTAGAGATACAGTCAGTAACACAGGGTGCTGGGGGAGAGGGGTTCCTGAGTGACAGTGTGAGGGAGCTGGATTAACATCAGTAGAGATACAGTCAGTGACGCAGGGTGCTGGGGGAGAGGGGTTACTGAGTGACAGTGTGAGGGAGCTGGATTAACATCAGTAGAGATACAGTCAGTAACACTGGGTGCTGGGGGAGAGGGGTTACTGAGTGACAGTGTGAGGGAGCTGGATTAACATCAGTAGAGATACAGTCAGTAACACAGGGTGCTGGGGGAGAGGGGTTACTGAGTGACAATGTGAGGGAGCTGGATTAACATCAGTAGAGATACAGTCAGTAACACAGGGTGCTGGGGACAGGGGTTACTGAGTGACTGTGTGAGGGAGCTGGATTAACATCAGTAGAGATACAGTGAGTAACACAGGGCGCTGGGGGAGAGAGGTTACTGAGTGACAGTGTGAGGGAGCTGGATTAACATCAGTAGAGATACAGTCAGTAACACAGGGTGCTGGGGGAGAGGGGTTACTGAGTGACAGTGTGAGGGAGCTGGATTAACATCAGTAGAGATACAGTCAGTAACACAGGGTGCTGGGGACAGGGGTTACTGAGTGACTGTGTGAGGGAGCTGGATTAACATCAGTAGAGATACAGTCAGTAACACAGGGTGCTGGGGGAGTGGGGTTACTGAGTGACAGTGTGAGGGAGCTGGATTAACATCAGTAGAGATACAGTCAGTAACACAGGGTGCTGGGGGAGAGGGGTTACTGAGTGACAGTGTGAGGGAGCTGGATTAACATCAGTAGAGATACAGTCAGTAACACAGGGAGCTGGGGGAGAGGGGTTATTGAGTGACAGTGTGAGGGAGCTGGATTAACATCAGTAGAGATACAGTCAGTACACAGGGCGCTGGGGGAGAGGTGTTACTGAGTGACAGTGTGAGGGAGCTGGATTAACATCAGTAGAGATACAGTCAGTAACACAGGGTGCTGGGGGAGAGGGGTTACTGAGTGACAGTGTGAGGGAGCTGGATTAACATCAATAGAGACACAGTCAGTAACACAGGGTGCTGGGGGAGAGGGGTTACTGAGTGACAGTGTGAGGGAGCTGGATTAACATTAGTAGAGATACAGTCAGTAACACAGGGTGCTGAGGGAGAGGGGTTACTGAGTGACAGGGTGAGGGAGCTGGATTAACATCAGTAGAGATACAGTCAGTAACACAGGGTGCTGGGGGAGAGGGGTTACTGAGTGACAGTGTGAGGGAGCTGGATTAACATCAGTAGAGATACAGTCAGTAACACAGGGTGCTGGGGGAGAGGGGTTACTGAGTGACAGTGTGAGGGAGCTGATTAACATCAGTAGAGATACAGTCAGTAACACAGGGTGCTGGGGAGAGGGGTTACTGAGTGACAGTGAGGGAGCTGGATTAACATCAGTAGAGATACAGTCAGTAACACAGGGTGCTGGGGAGAGGGGTTACTGAGTGACAGTGTGAGGGAGCTGGATTAACATCAGTAGAGATACAGTCAGTAACACAGGGTGCTGGGGGAGAGGGGTTACTGAGTGACAGTGAGGGAGCTGGATTAACATCAGTAGAGTACAGTCAGTAACACAGGGTGCTGGGGGAGAGGGGTTACTGAGTGACAGTGTGAGGGAGCTGGATTAACATCAGTAGAGATTCAGTCAGTAACACAGGGTGCTGGGGGAGAGGGGTTACTGAGTGACAGTGTGAGGAGCTGGATTAACATCAGTAGAGATACAGTCAGTAACACAGGGCGCTGGGGGAGAGGGGTTACTGAGTGACAGTGTGAGGGAGCTGGATTAACATCAGTAGAGATACAGTCAGTAACACAGGGTGCTGGGGGAGAGGGGTTACGTGAGTGACAGTGTGAGGGAGCTGGATTAACATCAGTAGAGATACAAGTCAGCAACACAGGGTGCTGGGGGAGAGGGGTTACTGAGTGACAGTGTGAGGGAGCTGGATAACATCAGTAGGGATACAGTCAGTAACACAGGGTGCTGGGGGGAGAGGG